>NW_015536784.1:75991-76340 GCF_001515605.1 Sinocyclocheilus anshuiensis | reverse complement strand
CCCCCCAGTGCCCTCGGGAGATCGTTCTGCCAACCCTGCCGGTGTTCCAGGGCGCAGCGGTCTCCAGCGAGCATATCTGACAGTTACCGCCCGGCAACGTAGCGGCACTGAGAGGCTCGCGGTCTCTGCGGAGGTCCACAGAGCAGCTAGTTCGGTCGTCCCCTGTTGGCGTGCAGATGCTTCAAGGCATTCTGTTCAAGGCATAGCCGTTCTGGGCACACCGGAAATCAGTCTCGAGAGGCTGATTCCCTTAGTAGATTATTTAGCAGCGTGGAAGCTACTGCCAAATGTATCTCAATGGGTCCTGCGTACTGTAGAAAGAGGCTACAGAATCCAGTTCGGTTCTCGT
>NW_015536784.1:40185-75854 GCF_001515605.1 Sinocyclocheilus anshuiensis | reverse complement strand
GTCTCAGGTTACGTATGTAACCATGGTTCCTCGAGGGAACGAGATGCTGCGTCTCGGTGCCATACTTCCAGCATCCCTGCCGGCGCTTGCTTCATTCCTAGAAGCTGACGCTGGCTCCGCCGCACGTGCTTTTATAGCTTCCTGGTCATGACGTCATCCGCCGTGACGTCCCGTTCAGCTATTGGACTGATTTCACATGTGATTCAGAGCGTGGGTCGCAGAATGGGTTCCCCTAGCGTTTTCGACGCAGCGTCTCGTTCCCTCGAGGAACTAGGGTTACATACGTAACCTGAGACATTTTGTTATATCTTTGCAGTCAAAAGTGACAAAGCCTTGAAATGTAACCTTTTTTTTTTTTCACGAAAACCAATGTAAAATATTTCTGTTCAATAATATATATTTCTTCTTATTATTATTATTATTATTTAGAATTTTTAGAGGATTTTATGATTCTATGCAACATTTATACAATTTTTAGGAGCTATTTTTTCCACAGTCATTTTTGAATGTGAAGGTACCAAGTGTTACTTTTTTATTTTTCAACTCTTTAACATATTCGAATCATGTCCATGATTTTCTTTTTGTTCACATAACTAATTTTACAAAAGTCACCAAGTGTCTTCCCATTCCAATGAAGCAAAAAATTAAAAACATATTTTTTTCGGTCAGTTCCGACCGAAGAGGACCAGAGGGTTAAACTGACAATGTTTTGTGATGTATATAAGAATTTATTTATTCTGTAAGAAAGTGTTTGCAATTGACTGACCCTGTGTCCGTCCATCCCATTCTCTCCTGGAGCACCTGGAGGACCTCGGAGACCAGTGTTTCCCTGATCACATCAATACATAATACAACATAACTGCATAAATTTCAAACAAGTATCCTGCAAACATACAGAACCTTTTCTATAATGTTAAGTAAATTAATATAATTTAAAAAGACATGATTGTTTTGTTGAACATTAACTTTTTAAAACATTAATAAATAAGCAAAAAGTAAATTAAATGAAAGTGTACCGGTTTTCCTCGATAACCTTTATGTCCTTTACTTCCACTGGATCCTTCGGTACCATCCTCACCCTATTATTATAATCACTGATATTAATAATGTTACATAATGTTATATTAATTTGAAATTATTATTATTAACATTTCTACAATTACATAAAATGCCTAGTGATGAGCTGCAACAGATGTTTAACTAGCTTTAACAGACCTGCAAACCAGGGAGGCCAAAGTATCCAATGTTTCCCTGAAAGCAATTTTATTCTGTTAGTTGAATATCCATAAACATACACAAAAGAGAGAGAAAAAAAGTAATTTGTGTGTATTTTCCAGAAAATGATATTTTGCACTTTGCTCATGTGCATAGCTTTGCTCTTGATGTTAATTGCATTATATTTATAAATCGCTTTGTAAAATAAGTTATAGCATGTTTCAGATATAGCACAGATACCTTGTGTCCTTTGAGCCCTGCAGGTCCATACCCGTCTCTTCCATCTTGTCCCTTTTTACATAAAGTCATACATTAGACTGGAAAGTCGCACAAAACTATTTCATATAGTTTAGATGGGCATTTTATCATTTTCAAGTCAGCAATGCGTCAAATGCAACAACTGACCAGAGGCCCTTTGAATCCCTTTGGTCCCAGTGTTCCCTTGGGCCCCGGGTCACCTGGTGGACCCTAAACACAAGCAGGGACAGTGTGAAAAGAGGAGCACAGCATTTCTTTACAGCATTATATGGCTGCAGCACTTCTACACAACATACTGGAGACCAACCAGGTATTAAAGGAATAGTTCACCCAAAAATTAAAATTTGCTGAAAATTTACTGACTCTCAGGCCATCCAAGATGTAGATGAGTTAGTTTCTTCATCAGAACAGATATGAAGAAATGTATCATTACATGACTTGTTCACCAATGGATCCTCTGCAGGGAATGGGTGCCGTCAGAATGAAAGTCCAAATAGCTGATAAAAACATCACAATAATGCACAAGTAATCCACACCACTCCAGTCCATCAATTAACATCTTGTGAAGTGAAAAGCTGCGTGTTTGTCAGAAACAAATTAAGATTCAAACTATTCCTTCCATTGCTAAAATATGAGTCCTCTATCCATAATATATTGCTTTAAATTATGGTCTTCTCTAAATCAGGAGCAGATCAAGAACCGTTTACAAGTGGAAACAGTCCAAAACACATCTAAACAAATATGACTTGTGGATTATTGTGATGTTTTTATCAGCTGTTTGGACTCTCATTCTGACGGCTCCCATTCACTTCAGAGGATCCATTGGTGAGCAAGTGATGTAATGCTAAATTTCTTCAAATCTGTTACGATGAAGAAACAACCTCATGCATTTTTCACAGAATCAGGAAAAGAGAAAGAAGGAAGTAAGAAAAAAAACTTCAATACAACAGTCTTCCATACCCTTGGCCCTCTGGATCCTCGACCTCCCTTTGAACCTTCAGGTCCAGGTGGGCCAAAGGGACCCTATGAAAACACACATGATTCTCTCAACATTCATGTGTTTTATATCATGTGCTTTATACTCTAAGGGTAAAACATGAACATGCAACTATATGAGGCGCCACGTAGGATAAACTTGATCCATGTATATACACCTATAAACACTCGCACATAAATATAAATTCAATGCGCGCATTTACATCCATAAAACACTCGCGCATACATACAAAATAAAATTCACAAACGTATTCAATTCTGAAAGACGCATGCTTTAGATGTGTTGTATACTGTACATATATGCAAGTGATTTCATATGTGGATGTGCGTGAACTTTTCAGTGCAAACGGAAGGCATCTCAGTGTAAATTTTATTTTGTATGTATGCGCCGTGTGTTTTATGGATGTGAATGCGCGCATCGAGTTTATATTGATGTGCGAGTGTTTATAGGTGTATATATATACACATGGATCAAGTTTATATGTATATGCGAGTATATAGGTGTGTCTGCATGCAGCGAGTTTATATGTATGTGCGTGTGTTGTTGTAGGTGTATATGCATGGATCGAGTTTATATGTATAAGCGAGTGTCTATAGGTGTATGTGCGTCAAGTATATATGTATACGCAAGTTATAAACAAGTGTATATGCATTCATTACTAACATAAGATGCATTGGCATGGATTTCATATTAGTGTGCACGTGTATTTCATATATATTTTTGAACATCCAATAGTATACATGTATATGTGAGTAATTTATAGGTGTATATGCACGTGTTTTATGTATGAATTGATAAGCGAAGTTTGATTTAAATCCTACGTGGCGCCTCTTACAACTAGTTTAAACAACTGAATACACACCTGAATTCCAGGTGCACCCGGAGGACCATTGTCTCCTTGGAACCCTTTTGAGCCTGGTGGTCCCTGAACAAAAAAGATCAGGGAGGTATAACAGGTCATAGAATCAAACACTAACATCGGACATCTCTTATCTGTGTGTTTCTTTTTAAATAAAGGTGAAATGTCCTAGTTCTCACCACTTGTCCAGGATAACCAGGAAGCCCTCGCTGTCCAGCTTCTCCTTTTTCATTTGAAGATTCACCCTATACACATACACACATTTACCATTACCACATTACAACAGCAGAACAGAATAGATTACATAATATAATAAATATCACATGCAACAACAATAATAATGGAATTTCTATTTGAATAGCATATTAGAATTGAAAGGAGAAAAACAGCATAAATTAGAAAAGAACAGAATAGATTATTTAATATAATACACAACAAAATCATAATAATAATAATAATTATTATTATTATTATTAATTACACAAGAATATTAGAAACAATAGAATATGCTAGAATTAAGAGTAGATCAGAACAGACAATATTAGAAAAAATGAAATAGATTCAATTAAAATACAACCAAGTAGAATAGAACAGAACTGAATAGAACAGAATCTTTGTTTGTTTTTTCATGCTACATTACCGGCAATCCTGGTCGGCCTTTTCTTCCTGGAGCACCCTACCAAAATACACTGAGAAGTTATCTAGGATAAAACATCTTTATACCTATTTAATTAATTTTATTATAAGTTGTTTTTCTAATATATATTTTAATCTATTTTAAAATGTTATTTTTCCTGTGATGCAAGGCTGAATTTTCAGCACCATTACTCCAGTCTTCAGTGTCACATGATCCTTCAGAAAACATTCTAATATGCTGATTTGGCAAGAAAACGTTTTCATTATTATCACAGCTGAAAATGGTTACGTTGCTTAATGAAAGTGTGCAAACTAAGATACGGTGTCTTTTTTCAGGATTCTTGGATAAACAGTAGGTTTGAAAAGCAGCATTTATTAAAAACAGAAATCTTCTACAACATTATAAATGTATTTACTATCAGTTTTGATCAATTTAATGTGTCCTTTTTGAATAAAAGTATCAGTTTCTTTAAAAAAAAGAAAAAAAATTGAACCCAGTCTTTTGAATGGTAGTATATATCCACCTGTAACACCTGTAAAATCTAAAACGTAATATGATATTGTGTACAAATGTGTTAGCAAGATTATTAAGCTATCTCAGCATAGAGTGACACTGAATAGTACAGAAACTATACACTTTCAGAAAAAAGTACAAAACTAGGATTTTACTCTTTAAAAGGGTTATATGTACATTTTAGGGGTAAATAAGGTACAAAGATGTACCTTTTAGCTTTTGTACCTTACAATACCGCGTCTGTGACAGCTTTGTACCTTTTTTCTGAGAATGTAGTTACAGTTAGAAGCCACTACAGTACTAGTACAGGTAATACTCACAGGATCACCGTTATCTCCAGGTCTGCCTGGGGGTCCAACAGTGCCCTGGTCACCCTGACAACAGAACACAGTCATAACACACTTTTACTGATACTATTCACACATTGGATAATCTTGAAACACGTTGAAAAATAAAAACATTCTAAATCTGATATGTTTCTCATATTTGGTCACCTGATTGTATTTCATTAAACCTCTTAATTAGGTATTTTTTAATCAAAAAAGTTAAAGTGAGAACAATTGGTGACATCAGCCAAGGAGGAAAGTCATTTCAGAGGGGAAGCAGCAACAAGCGTGTCATGTCAAATTGCTCAAATGTGTTAGTGGAGTTAAAAATAACAACGTTAAACATACAGTATATAATTAATCACAACTGTGAACGTGCCTACTTTGACAGCCAAATAAAACAAATGGAGACGTCCGTCGTGCTTGCCAGTCTCGTCGACAAATAAAGGCTATACATTTATTTTTTGTGATTTAACAGTTATGTCTGCTTCAAGTTATGTAGGCTACTATCTAAGGAATTGCACAAAATTCGCTAAAAGATCTCAGCTGGAACTTTATTATACCTGTTAGCATATATATACACACACACACACAGACAAACACAGTTATCAAAATAAATAAATTTAAAATGATTTGAAAGACACTCAAAACAAAACAATTCTATAGGTTGTGTTAAAAAAATGTGATGTGATGTGATGGCTGTTTACTCTGGTTTGTTCATTTACGTACACCATTTCATCAGATTTGTAAGGTAAATCATTTATAAACCTACACAAACACAGGAGAATACATCAATATCTTTCTGAACATGCTAACTGTTCATCTTGACTTCAAAATAAAAGCTCAAACTCTCACTCTTGAGTTTACACGTTTTTGATGTCCACATATTCAAGAAATTACAGCGGCTATAGCATTTCTGTCTTAAAGAAATGGCCCAATATTACAGATTAAGTGGACATTTGAATTAGATGTTTTTTAGTCAATATTAAACAAGGATTAGATAGCGCAGCACTGGTAGTGTGCATACATAATAACACAGGACGAATGTAATTATACAACATCTGATTTACAGCACATCGTTAGAAACATTCTGTCACTCAAATTGAGTTTGAGAACATTTTCCAGAAGGAGTATAAAAAAAAGACCCTCACCGGGAGCCCAGTATCTCCCCTCTCGCCTTTTGTACCTGGAAATGTGTTGTCTATTCCTGGTGCACCCTATTAACACAAACAGAGAATCATATACAGACAAATCAAGTCAGGCAGTTTAGATGGCCAAAAACAGCTACTATAAACACAGAGAAATACTTACAGGATCTCCTCTCACTCCGCTGTGTCCCTTAGGTCCAGGACTGCCTCTGAAACCCTTCATATTCTGAATAACAGAAATAATACTGTGAGGAAGCCACTGGGTTGTTTTTACATTTTTCCTGTTTATATTAACAGTGATACATAAATAGACAGCTGTGATCAAACAAAACAGGCATTTGTAATGTGTGTGTGATAACGTAGTTACAGCACTGCCTGGGTCTCCTTTAGGTCCTGGAAGCCCATTTAGGCCAGCATCACCCTGCACACAACAGAAACAGTAAACAGAGTACAGTGAATCAATCAAATGACTCAATAACTCATTTAGTGACGATGCGGTGCTCGACTGAGCAGTTTCATAGGTCAAAAAAGAGAAATATAACCAAGGAAAACATGATTTTGTGTGCAAGTCGGATAATTTTGCATTAATATTTTAGTTTTGCGCAATATAATTTTAAATGTGTTTAAAGTTTTGATACATGCTTATTTTTTTTTTTTAAATGCATTATTACTTTTTTGATTTACGCTTATTATTTTTCGATCCGTGACCATTTTTTGCTATTCTGAAAACTTTGCTTTCATTTTTGAACTTTGTGCAATATATTTTTACTTGCGTTTTTAAAGTTTGGTTTCACGCTTATTACGTTTTATTTGTCACTGCAATAATTTGGCAGAAAATTGATTCCATACATAACAGGCAAATAAATAAATCAATCAAAAGAGGGAATTTTATACTTTACGGAAGGTATAACTTTATATTTAATAAAATGTAGGATTTTAATTCTGTTATTTTCAAAATCAGACATCAATAGTTGCATTTTCATGCATTTTGAATTGTGTGTATGTGTATTAGGAACTTTCTTGCATGCAAATAAGTGTCTATTACCAATGGTGACTTTGCTTATGTGTTTGTTTTCATGCACAAAAACAGAAAACGAGACTCAAACTGATTTGCACAGAACGAAAGCCTGATTTCCATTTAGATATCAGTCCTATTTTTCTGTACATTTTATATTTCTCTGTTTTTATATATATTTATTTTATATTTTAATATAGTACATTCATTTTCATTTGTGATACTGTGAATGTAAGTGTAGAAATAAATAAAGATGTGACCTGTTCTCCATCCACTCCATCCAGCCCATCCAGAGAATCATATACAGACAAATCAAGTCAGGCAGTTTAGATGGCCAAAAACAGCTACTATAAACACAGAGAAATACTTACAGGATCTCCTCTCACTCCGCTGTGTCCCTTAGGTCCAGGACTGCCTCTGAAACCCTTCATATTCTGAATAACAGAAATAATACTGTGAGGAAGCCACTGGGTTGTTTTTACATTTTTCCTGTTTATATTAACAGTGATACATAAATAGACAGCTGTGATCAAACAAAACAGGCATTTGTAATGTGTGTGTGATAACGTAGTTACAGCACTGCCTGGGTCTCCTTTAGGTCCTGGAAGCCCATTTAGGCCAGCATCACCCTGCACACAACAGAAACAGTAAACAGAGTACAGTGAATCAATCAAATGACTCAATAACTCATTTAGTGACGATGCGGTGCTCGACTGAGCAGTTTCATAGGTCAAAAAAGAGAAATATAACCAAGGAAAACATGATTTTGTGTGCAAGTCGGATAATTTTGCATTAATATTTTAGTTTTGCGCAATATAATTTTAAATGTGTTTAAAGTTTTGATACATGCTTATTTTTTTTTTTTAAATGCATTATTACTTTTTTGATTTACGCTTATTATTTTTCGATCCGTGACCATTTTTTGCTATTCTGAAAACTTTGCTTTCATTTTTGAACTTTGTGCAATATATTTTTACTTGCGTTTTTAAAGTTTGGTTTCACGCTTATTACGTTTTATTTGTCACTGCAATAATTTGGCAGAAAATTGATTCCATACATAACAGGCAAATAAATAAATCAATCAAAAGAGGGAATTTTATACTTTACGGAAGGTATAACTTTATATTTAATAAAATGTAGGATTTTAATTCTGTTATTTTCAAAATCAGACATCAATAGTTGCATTTTCATGCATTTTGAATTGTGTGTATGTGTATTAGGAACTTTCTTGCATGCAAATAAGTGTCTATTACCAATGGTGACTTTGCTTATGTGTTTGTTTTCATGCACAAAAACAGAAAACGAGACTCAAACTGATTTGCACAGAACGAAAGCCTGATTTCCATTTAGATATCAGTCCTATTTTTCTGTACATTTTATATTTCTCTGTTTTTATATATATTTATTTTATATTTTAATATAGTACATTCATTTTCATTTGTGATACTGTGAATGTAAGTGTAGAAATAAATAAAGATGTGACCTGTTCTCCATCCACTCCATCCAGCCCATCCTCCCCATCTTCTCCCTGTCAGACAGAGGTCAAAGGGTCACACACACTTACAGTCTGTTTAGGGAAGTAATCAACAACACTAAACAAATAAAACTTATACTTGTGCTTATGACCCTAATAAAATAATTGTGTCTTTTTCAGTGTAAATTTTTATCCGAATAGTAACTGTTACAGCCAGTGAATAGAATAATAACTCGTGTTACTCACTTTATTTCCAGTGTAGCCTCTCTGGCCCTATTGAAATGAGATTTAAAAACATTTCCTTTATTCAGCACAGCTGTAAAACATAATCTCATCTGTCCTCATATACAGGAACATTAAACGCTGACATAAACATATCCTAGCCATGCAGTTAGTAATAGTCATGCTATACCTAAAACAATTAATTCAGTCACACTTAATGTATAAATGTGTTTGCACCAAATAACAAAAATATTAAACCATTTTATTTTTTATATTAAAATTTTGGATTTGTTGATTAATCTTATTTTTAATGGTTAGTTCTTGAAAATAAAAACAGAAAAAGTACCAGTTTAACGTTCTATTTGCAAGTGGTGTATGAAGACATACGGTACTGTACTATTTTGCATACTAAGATAAATCCAGAAATTCCAAGCAAGGGCCCGTTCTTCATACGTGGATTACTCAGTTAGCTGGATTTTATTGTTGATGATTTGACATGATCCAGGATTGTTAGGTTCTTTGAAGCTCATCCTGGAGTTGCTGTCATAATTTTTAAAAAATAATAATAATAATACATTTTTTATTTACAAGTTTACTCATGGAGGGTTTACTCATGTAATTATCTCAATTTTTTTGCAGTCATACACACATTACATACAGTTCTTCCGAGCCATGCATTATTTAAATGGTGAGCTTTTATGCGGGTGGCTTTAATGCATCGCAGGAGATGCAGACTCACTTCTCAAATCTCAAAATGCTTTTATAATGCACAATTAATTTAAACAGTCAGTTATGTCTTAAGATGGATCTTACGGATTAAGAAACTTTAATTAATGCTGTCACGTATAACAAATCCACTTCAAAAGTAAATGAATTGCTCATTACAATACTTTTGACATGCAAATGCAAAGTCTGTATACAAATACTAGAAATGGTGAAAAATAATTGGGAATCAACAAACAAATTGACATTTTATTAACTTTTTTGTCATTTTGCTCGCTTGGCTGTTTCCTTGATCTTAATTACATGATGTAATTACGTTGCTGTCTCGCCACCAGCCAATCACTGCATTGCTGATCATGGTTTCGAGTATCGATATATCTGACCCTCCCAATGAGCATGTCAACACGGAGTAACTTCAGACAACTTCATCCAGATATTTGAATCAAATATGCAAACTTTTTGAAGAACATAATTAGCCAGAGATCAGTTATCACGATTAAATGATCTGGCATCTGTCAAATCATCTCAGATGTATTAAGCGAGGCACGAAGAACGGACCCCAGAACATTGCACTGATAAAAACGACATCAAGAGATGCATCTCCAATGATAATAATATGTTACATTACCTTTATTCCTCTGTTTCCAGGGCAACCGCTGTGTCCCTTAGTTCCATTCAGCCCTGGTGGTCCTCGCTCTCCCTGCCAGAAACAAGATGGGAGAAAGATCGTTTATCCATAGCATATACGGCCTACATCCTCTCTAAACAGCCTCATTGTTTATATGTAGGTATTAGTATGTAAAGTTTACAAGCACAAAATGTACATTTTTGTATGTTTTGATTGATGCTGAAACGTACAATTTGGACGTATAACAACGTTTAAATAGTAAAATTACAATGTATTTACAGCTATAAAAAAAAAGGTTTACAAATCTTTTATATCATTAAGATATTTATATCAATGCATTTTTATAATTTTATCGAAAAGCAATTTCGATTTTTTTGCCTCCTTAACCTACCCCCAAACCTAAACCTACCCATTTTATAGCGAATATAAAAAGATATAAAATGTATCGGACCAAAATATGCATGAAAATGATCATTTTAGTAGCAATATAGCATTAAAGAGATTTCTTCACTAATCCCACTCCTACCTCTAAACCTAACCATAACTATTGCTTAAAAATATGTTCAGTATAAAGAATACTGTAATGCAATCACAATAATTTTATTTATTTATTTTATGTTTTGTAGAATCACATTTTACATAAAATACATACGAATTCTCATGAGATCAGGTTGCTCTAAAACGTGTATTATTTACGTGTTTATTGCACTTTATCTATTTGTGTCTGTAGATTTCAACACATATTCTTAAAATCGCTTTCCCAAAATGACTTTTTCTCCACTTCAGTAGCCCTTGCATACACCAAACTTTCCCATCTATATTCTGACAGTTTTTACAGAAAGGTTTGTTCATATATAATTTGCCTTATTT
Source organism: Sinocyclocheilus anshuiensis (assembly GCF_001515605.1). Classification (NCBI taxonomy): domain Eukaryota; kingdom Metazoa; phylum Chordata; class Actinopteri; order Cypriniformes; family Cyprinidae; genus Sinocyclocheilus; species Sinocyclocheilus anshuiensis. The sequence goes on along the minus strand of NW_015536784.1, from coordinate 64,969 downwards.
TATATAACATTTTATTCCTAAAAACATGGTGATTTTTTTTTTTCCTCTGATTTATGGAGAGATAAAGAGAAAATCCACTCTGTAAAAGCCTTTGAATCTAATATGTCAACAAAATGAAACAATGAATTTTGAATAAATATTCAAATCAGATGAAAATCCAGTGATCAGATTTCTGTTCTGGAAATGTATGCAAATTTGTTAGATACACACAATCTCATTTGAATATTTAAACATGACTTTTCATAAAACTTATTCAAGAATTGCAATTCTTAATTTAATCGATCACCTGGGGAAGTATGGTGATATCTATTAGTTCATTTTTTTACCGTATTAATCTGTGATGTCTGCCTTCAGTACATGTAGGCTGACAGTTTCACTTACCATACTACCTTCATCTCCTGGAAATCCAGGATGGCCCTTCTGACCATCAAAGCCCCTAAAAAAAAAAAAAAAAAAAAAAAAACAGGGATGCTGACACATAAAACCTGAATTTCTTTAAGGCATCATAGCCATGTTCCTGATGCGAAGGCCATTCAAAATCACACTGTCTTTTAAGATACCTCATTTTATTTCCATTCTAAAGCAGCAATGTATTTATCATTGACATAACGAGAAAATGCATCAAGCTCAGTGAGAAAAAATCTGTCCAAGAGAATCAAAGCGAGAAAAAATATGTAAATCCACAACATTTATTTTCTACATTATCAGAATTGAGGGGCTTTGACCTTTTCACCCGAGCTTCCAGGGGGTCCTCGTGGTCCAGGTACACCGGTGCATGAACAAGGCACATCACAGCATTTCCTCAGCGCTACTGTTTCCTGAGGGGCGAGCAAGGTGCACAATGAGTGAAACTGTTTGTATTTTGTTGCTGAAGTCACAAGCCATGCATCCAATCGAATTTTAGGTTACTTTACTACAACTGTATCCGTCACTTGGTAGTAGCTTGAAAAATTACAGGTGACAACCCTGAAAACTATAAACACATATACAAAAGTTACAATCCAGACTACTTTAAATATTTGTCCAGTTGCAATGGTTTGTGTTGACCACAATGTGTTTTGTGTGGTGATTAATAGTCTACCAAGAGCATCTGGAAATCAAAGATGTTAATAAACATCAATATTTGATGATTGTACAACAGACAATTTTGTGTGCAATGTAAAATGTGGCTCATGAAGACCACAAGAAAAAAAGAAAGGTCACAGAGCAGAATGAATTCAAAATAGTAGAAGAGCTCATTTATTTAATGAGAAGATAAAAAAATAAATAAAGCTGACAACACTATTTTATCTAAACAAGTTCAAGGGAAGTAGCTATGAAAAGCCTTCATTTAAAACACACAAATTACAACTTTTGTTTCAATGCAACATTTCTTTCAGAAGAGCTGCTGTTGAGTAATTGATGCAATTTGTGCATATGATGTAAAAAAAAAAAAAAAAAAAAAAAGCCTGTCAAGAACTGCAAAATGCTACTTTACTTTGAGTGAACAGCGCCTTTAAGCATTGTTTTGATACTTACAATCTGTTTCATAAGAGCGTTGCCTAAATTTAGCATGTTGATGGTCAGTGGCTGCACGTAGCCGAAACCTCTGCCAAATTCCAGCTGGTGAACGTCCATTATTCCCTCCAAAGACACAATCAGCAGTGCACTGACCCCTAGTTTACACATCAGAAATGAGCGCACATGGGTTTAGTACAGAGTGACTGCAGAAAAAAAATGGTTCAGGGTCACAGTCTTTGCCTTAAAATTTTTGTGGAAGAAAAGACCCACAAAAAAGGCAGGGAAAGCATGGCACAGGCATTCATGGGGGCTACTTATACAGGACTGCTAATTAAAGCTGCTTTCCATAACTTTTTTGGTTAAAAATGATCCAAAATCAAATATTGAGCAAGTACATAACCAATCAGTGTTCAATCTTCTAACCTGAGCCCGATTAACAATAGTAAGCTTGTAATAATGTTTTCTTGTAATTTGAATGGTTCCGGGTCATTCATCTTTGCATCATTACGTCACGTCTGTATACATAAATAAGCAGTCCCGGCCAGTAGGCTATATTGCTATTAAGATGCTTACAGCATTCTTACAGACTATTCGGATTACAGATACGTGGGATTACACTGTACTTATAAAAATATTTGTATTTCAAAGAGAATGAGTTCTAAGGAACATTAAATTGCTTTTTGAGGTTAAAAGAACAATTTATTTCAATGACATTCGAGTGGTATGACAATTAGATTAGACTACAGAAATTGAAATCTACAGAGAACGCTACACACTACATTTGACTTTGAAAACGTAAGTATCTGAAAACAATGATGCATGTTAAGCCTGTGATATTGTACATATAGATATCTATATCATACACTATATCATAGTGTTGTTAAAGATAATGTTACTTTGCACTTAATATCACATTACTATTAATATTACATTCCTGCAAATATGACAGAAATTTACACACAATTGCTGTTCTGCGGCAAAACACATCAACTGTGCATCTGAATATATGGAATAGTGATTTTAAGTGTGACTTGGATGCGCCAGCAAGTGGAGGGATAAATCCAGATTAATGTGGACATAGCCAAAGACATCACTTACCACTTTGCTTAAGTCTCTCTGAACTCGCCATTAAACGCTGAATGTCATCATCCAACCCATCTGTGAAGATTATCAAAACCTAAACACAAACATATGATTAAATGTCAGGGAATTGTAAACACTGTTTTCAGAGTACCATAAACTAAATAGCAATAAATATTAAATGCCATCTAGGTGCCCGATATGAATCTAAGTGACCAAAGGAAAAAAAGAAAAAGTACACCACTGAGCTGAATCTGATTTCCCAACCATGTATGGCTGGCCTCTTCCATCTATTGTCATTTACAGCCTGTTGTAGATCCTGCTGCATAATAGGAAATTAGCATTTTTAAAATTCATAATTTTTCCAATAGTGCTCTTACTGATGCAATTTCATCTTAAAGCATCATTTTGGGTAAAAATATCATGCCAAACGCCAAGTGCATAGTGTTTCTTTATTCGTAAAAAAAAATAGTTAAACATTTCTTATGAAAGTATCTCAGTAAAACATCACAAAAATAAAAGCATTTGAAAATGATATCAGCAGAGGTGCTCTTGCTTAATTAAGGGAACATTAACAAAGAATATAATATATAGTTGACATTTCGATGGTCAGTTTTATGTCTTGAAAACACTCCCACCTTTGCCTTGGCTTTGGAGGAGGCTAACATTTCTCTGAAGGAATCTAACAGAAGCTCGTTGAAGACCAGGGATGCCGTAGGTCCCAATAACATCAATTTCTTGACCACATCCTCGTTGTACTTCTCAAAGCCAAAATCATCAAGAACACTCCCATCTCGCCCAGACACAAGCCTATAGCCAAATCTAGTTGTAATCTTGTCCTTCATGATGCAGCACAGATCACCCATCATGGAGATACGGTGGATGGCTGCAGAAACCAATGGTTCCACCTGAGGTCTGAACAGAGTTTGCGTGCTTGTTCGTCTGGACACGTCAAACCCAAAGGCAATGTCAATATCACAGTCTGTTCGAACAAAACAATGGGTCACAATCTTCAAGAAAGGGTATAGACAAAATATTATGCATCTATGGAAGGATATTCCGGATTATTTTCAAAAAGAATTGCAAATTGTATTTTCAATTGCGTTTTCCAAATGTGGATGCATTAATTGTGACATAATCCAAACGCAATTGCAAATCTTGCATTACCGTTTGCGCTTTCGCGAACGGACAGTGACTGCCAAATTTCAAATGGAAAAGCAAAGTCCGTTTGCAACTGTATTTCCCATGTCTTATGAGTTATGAGCCTATCAATACTATTTAAATAGCAATAATAATTAACACGTCTGCTTTTTCACTCTCTCTGTGTCGTGCATGTAACCTGCCAAAACTCAAACAAAATCACAATTGATTTTTCATTTGAATTTCCGATGCCTTACACGGAGACCTGTCAATCAGTGTCAGGGGTGGAACTATACTATGGGCCGTGTTTGTATTGCGAAGTGACGTCACTCACAGACAATTGAGCCGAATGCTTTGAACAATGGACCTCTAAAGGCAGCTGCCAATCCGATAGATGCGTGTGAACGAACAGACAGTACAACCTGGGTCTCCTTATATTCTTGGCACCTTAAACAAAAAATAATTCTGTAGTTTTTATCCCAAATGCAGCAACTATCCCCTGCTAACAGCGGGAGCCACAACGGTACGCACAATAGGTCAATATTCACCATTAACCAAACGCTTTTCACCTGTCTCAAGATCTCTCACTGTTTACACTCCAGTTCATGCATGTGACCATACAGAAAAGGCTGCTATTTTTACTCTGCCTGCCCCAGATGACACTTCACCAGTCAGATCTAGGCGCAGCTGTCACAGAACATGCCACAGCCAAAGTGAGTTATTATTTAAAATCATGTGCATCAATCAGTTTCCAGTTTGACAGTGAGAGATGTTGAGGCAGGCGAGATGCTTAGGTGCCACTGGACGTGCGCTCCATAATGGATTAAAAGAGAGGAAAACATATAAGGTAAGTTGGCAAATAGGTAAATAAGTGTAGATGTGCACTGTCTGTTTGTTTACATGCATCAATTGGAGTGCAAACAGTAACAGGCTGGCGTGACGCTTAGGTGCCACTGGACGCATGCTCCATTTTGGATTGAAAGGGAGGGAAAAATATATATGGTAAGGTGGCAAATAGGCAGGCTAATAAGAGTAGAAGGAGAGGCAGGTCGCAACCATTGCACTGCATGTTTGCTCACGTGCATCAATCAGAGTGTAAACAGAGAGATCTTGAGACAGGTGAAAAGTGTTAATGGTGAATATTGACCTATTGTGATTACCGTTGTGGCTCCCCTTAGCAGGGGATAGTCGCTGCATTTGGGGTAAAAACAATGGAATTGTTTATTGTATAAGGTGCCAAGAATATAAGGAGACCCGGGTTGCATTGTCTATTTGTTCACATGCATCTATCGGATTGGCAGCTGCCTTTAGCAATGCCTTATTCCATTGTTCAAAGCATTCGGCACAATCGTCTGTGAGTGATGTCACTTCCCAATACAAACACGGTCCATAGTATAGTCCCACCCCTGACAGGTCTGATTGACAGGTCTCCATGTAAGGCATCAGAAATTCAGGAGAGGCAGGTCGCAACCATTGCACTGCATGTTTGCTCACGTGCATCAATCAGAGTGTAAACAGAGAGATCTTGAGACAGGTGAAAAGTGTTAATGGTGAATATTGACCTATTGTGATTACCGTTGTGGCTCCCCTTAGCAGGGGATAGTCGCTGCATTTGGGGTAAAAACAATGGAATTGTTTATTGTATAAGGTGCCAAGAATATAAGGAGACCCGGGTTGCATTGTCTATTTGTTCACATGCATCTATCGGATTGGCAGCTGCCTTTAGCAATGCCTTATTCCATTGTTCAAAGCATTCGGCACAATCGTCTGTGAGTGATGTCACTTCCCAGTACAAACACGGTCCATAGTATAGTCCCACCCCTGACAGGTCTGATTGACAGGTCTCCGTGTAAGGCATCAGGAATTCAAATGCAAAAGGAATTGCAATTCCATTTGAGTTTTGGCAGGTTACATGCACGACACAGAGAGAGTGAAAAAGCAGACGTGGTAAATAATATTGCTATTTAAATATGACAGGTTCATAACTTGTGAGGCATTGGAGATACAGTTGCAAACGGACTTTGCTTTTCCATTTGAAATTTGGTAGTCACTACGTGTTCACAAAACGCAAACGGTAATGCAAGATTTGCGATTGTATTTGGATATGCATTTGCATTTGGATACACAATTAATGTGCCCACATATGGAAAATGCAATTGAAAATACTATTTGCAATCCCTTTTGAAAACAGTCCGGAATATCCTTCCATATACATCATCATTATCATTAATGCAAATGCATACATATGTACACTCCTCAGTATATTACCATGTTAGATGATTTTTTTAAGAAGTAAGGGATTCCCAAAATCGCTTAACAATTTTCTGCCATCTACAGGTGATTAAAAAAAGGATTCATCTAATGGATATTAATTTTGTATCTTTTCAGGGCATAGAAGATTCATTTTTCCTGGCTAAAATGAATCCCAAAACTTTGAAAATTGTGGATGTACATTTTGATTGATTGATTTTAATCGACTAGTAGGCATCAGACCTCTCCAGATAACTGCTTTTTTAATAATTGTTTTTTAAACAACAGTAATTGGAAGCCTTTCTAAAAAAATATAAAGCAAAAAACATATGCTGTTATAAAACGTGTAAATTAAATGATAGCTTTAGTCAAAGAAATTGTTAAAATCAGTTAACATCTACATCCCTAGTGAAAATCAAAGACAAGATAGAAGATAAGGAAATGTTCACATGTGCATGGTCATATGTTCAATGCATTCATCTGTTTGAGGTCAGAAATTTGTGGAAGTTTATAACAAATCTTACTGGACTTAGGTCTTTGAGTTCTGAAAGTTATAGTATGTTTTGTCGAAAAATGTTACTTTCATTTAAAAATTAAATTACATTTAAATTAAAGGATTTCTCAACAAATTTACTTTCCATCTTCCTATTAACTATTGCTCTGTTCCAAAACCTGTTGAGCTTCCTCATCAAGCAGCAGGTCATAAGATAATGGTCATAATAAATAGTCATTTGGAGGCAGGTGGCCGATCATCAGGTTTAGGAACCGAGCTTACATGTAGAGTATTTGGTATATAAAATAATTATGAATTATAAATACTATAAAAACTAGTCACTTACCATGTGTGGGATCATCCTGTCTTTCGTCTCTACAGAGTAAATGTAACACTTTCCTTTTGGTTGTCATCAGTTCAAGGCCATCAAAAGATTCAATAAGGACCCGATTATCTCCAGCTATTTTCTGCAGCTCAGATTTCTTTATTTCTTTGCCTATCCCAATGGCAGTTATTGATATGCCCTTGTTTCTGAGATACTCTAATGCATTCAAGTCTTCCTTATCTTTAGCATCTCCATCTGTGATCAGCAGGAGATTCTGAGCAACACTTTCCTCTATTCTGGATCCATTCTCTCTTGTGAAGTAGTATCTAATATTTCTCAGGGCGTCCCAAGTACTTGTGCCCTGTTCTCGCTGATTAATATTTTTTATAGCTTCCTTCACTTCTGCAAAACTAGTGTATGTGTTCAGGTAAAAGTGATGCAGGAGTATATCGCTGAACTGGGCAACACCCACTCGCCATTTGTCTTGAGCAATATCCAGCTCTCTCACAATGCCAATCATGTATCTTTTGAGAGTATTCCAACTTTCATTTTTAATAGACTCTGATCCATCAATTAAAAAAACAAGGTCTGAAAGCTTCTTCTCACAAACTAGAAAGAGAAACAAACAAACAAAAAACATTAGGACTACATTAATGGACAGTTCTGTAAAGCAACATTGAAACTAGATTAGCAGGCCACAAGTTTCTCATTATTTAGGGGCTATTTACACTTGGTCACTTCAAATCACACATTTGTACCGATAGTTACAGAAAGTTCAGTAGGTGGTCTAAGACCCCGGATCCCGTAGGGGTGCGCAGACTGACCACCAGGGCTGCGCAAGAGAATAATTTTGATGATCTGTGGCCTATCCATCTCTCTAAAAAGGGTAGGAAGTCAAATTCTTTTTTATTTATAACTGAAATTCTGATGTTTTCTAATATTCGGTCAGGGCTTGACATTAACACCCGCCAACCTGCCAAATGCGGGTGGATTTCAGCAGTGGCGGGTAACATGGTCACTCCCACGTTGATGGGTTGAATTTTATATACAATAACAGAGCTTGACATTAATGCTTGTCTGGGACAAGTGGATTTTTTTGAACGGGCATGTGAAAGAGAATTTTACATGCCCGACCGGACAATTAACCTGATTAATATATCTAATTAGGGAAGCACTGAAATTTCGGCGAGAGTCATTCTAATTTTATTACATTTGGTGTAAACGGTGATTGATAATGGATAATGTATTGACAGTAACAAGGTTGCACCAGTTGAGGTTCACGCAGCCTGTGTGTGAGACAATCTCATGGAGAAATCAAAACAAATGAACACAACTGCACACAGAAGAGAAGAAACATACTGTGGTAAAAATTTAGTTTGTATATTTATAACATGACACGACCAAGAGAGTGCAGTTTTCCCTGAAAACCAGGGCCCGTATTCTTAAAGATTCTAAGAATCCTCTCAGAGAGCTCCTAATTAAGCTTAGCTTAAAGGTGATTCAGGACCAATCTGAGAGCAACTCTGAGCGAGGAAAAGACAAAAAAAATGTTATCTTAGTGAGGAGGCGGGGCTGACCCTGTTGCTAGCTATGACACAGTCTTTTGAAGACTGTGATTGGTTGCTTGTCCAAGAAGGAAATAAAAGAGCGCTTTTAAGAGTAGGGTCTATTATAAGCCTTCACTTTGAAATTACAGGCATAATTTTTCCTGTTTTACCATGCTCTCTCTCACACTCTCTCTCTCTCTTTCACACACACACACACATGCACAATATATGTATATATTTTTTATTTCCCATGCTGTCATACTTAACGTATTTTATAGGAAATGAACAGCGACACAATAAGGTTCTGAAAGTGTTGTAATTGTTTGTGTGATCACTTTGCTTATAGAAGTTTGTGAGTGACAGACCCAAATCATCACTGCTGCATAGTTATATTTTTCCAGTTGCCAAATATGCTAATGTAGTTAATGTAATGATTTATTTCCATTTCTGGCGCTATGGCATTTCTGTGCGTTGTCAGAGATGTTAGCGTGTCTCTAATAAGATCGGTCACAAACATAATCCCTGCACGATCTAATGTGTAATGTCTTGTTAACTCACTGTCATGCATTGTGTGCAACACATTTCTTCTCCCTCTTCATCCATTTTCTCCGCTGCTAAAGAAACTCTTAAGCCTCTTAAAAGTCCTCGTCCGTACTCCTAACAATTTTGGAACTTAAGACCTCTTTTAAGGGTTAAGATGCTTTCTGAAAAACTTTTTTTCTTTACTAGGATCTTTTCTTTAATTTTAAGAGGAAACACCCACATTTCTAAGAATTTTCTTAGAATTTTGTTACTAGGAGCAACTCTTAGCACTAAGATTTTTCATGAATACTGGCCCTGGATTGCAAATTTGACATTGATTTACAAGAGTTTGATTTTTCTTATACAAGAGTTCAACTTACATTTTTATACTATATTGTCAGTGTTGACTGTTTTTGCCCGATTTATTTAACGAAAATAGTACCAAACAAAGATTGCAGCGGAACAGTTGCGCATCTCTGAGCAAGACTTAACGGTGTTTCCTTACTGAATAATTCAGCGTTTTTGAATCAATCATTTTAGTCAATGATTCAGTGGTCCATTCATAAACACATTCTTAAAGTCATTCATTCAAACAAATTGTTTGAATGAAACTGGAAATCATTTTAAATAAATTTTAGTAAGCAGTAGCTAGACATATAAAACAATTTCCCAAAAACAAAATTGTGGCCAGTGAAAATGCTGAGTGGCTAATTTTGGAAAACCACTAGCCACAGTGATTGGTGAGCAAATATGTATACAGTAAATATGTGTATTATTGCCGTCAAAAATGTGGTGTTTAACTGGAGTAAGGTGGTAGGGGTGCTTGACACGTGTCAAACACTAGAAAGGGGTGCACGCTGAAAAAAGTTTGGGAACCACTGGTCTAAGACACTTACAAGATGCGACCTGACCACATAAGCAATCCACACGTGGCCAAGCAATCATGGATGAAGCAAACATGAGACACAAACATTAAGCATCATCTGGGGATGAAGAGTTTTGAAGTGAATTATGTTGCCATATATCATGGGAAGAGTAGATCGGATTTATATCTGTATTTATGTGAAGTATAATTGGACATCAATCTGATCAATCAAGATGCAAAATGACTGAGCAGAAACAGTCCCTTAAAGTCAACTTACTCTATTGAAAACGTAGTTACTTCCTGACAAAATGCAGTGGTCAACATATTTTTAAATATATATTATTCCTTTGATATTATTTAATCAGAAGATACATTCACATAGAACTTTTAAGTTCAGAAAAATGTATGACATGAAGGTCTGGTTTCACAGACAGGGCTTAGATTATGCCAGGATTAGGCCATAGTCCAATTAGGACATTTAAATCGTTTTTATAAATGTGCCTTAGATAAAAACACTACTGTTGTGCAGCCAGAGACAAAACAATTGAACTGACATATTTTAAGATCATTCAGAGCAAGTTTCTTTCAGTTAAAACAGACCAGACATGCATTCCAGTCTGGGACTGGGGAGGGGGGTATGGTGAAAAGAATAAGATTTACTTGGTTTGCAGAGCTCTTGGGCGACCCCTTTTTGTAGTCCACACAGATCCTGGTAGGTGTTCGCATAGTGCACTGTTCCTTCATATCCCACCATCTCATTTAGCTGTTTCTTATCGGCATCTTCGGTACCAATAGCAAAAAAGATGACATTTGACTTTGCCAGGGATTCAAGCCATGTTGCCAGACCACTTAAGTCATTAACCTTGCCATCTGTAATCAGAAATAGCACTTGGGGAACATTCTTTGCCCGTCGTCCACCATGTGTTTCACCAAAGTAGGAGAGTGCATAGTTCAGTGCTCGGACCGTGTTTCTTGTTCCTCCTGAAGCTTTGAGGTTTGAGATAACCCTCAGAATATCAGTTTGACTGTAGTACTGTTTTAGTGTAAACTCTGAACGAGGGTTGTCAGAGTAGGTGATGGCGCCAAATCGTGCCCCTTTTTCTCCAACCACAGACTTTCTCACCATATATTTCATTAAGTTTATCATTTCTTGAAAACCATCTTTATTGGGACTTCCAGCATCAACAAGGAAGATTATGTCAATCAATTTTTGTGTCTTGCATTCTGGAAAGATATATGATGTTAATGTTAGAAGTCATTTGGAAAAGTCACTTTAGCAGGAGTCAAACACACTTTTGCTAATATTTGAAGTGGTTTTTACTATAATACACATGAAAAATGACAAGCTTTGAGTGGATGTACACATTACAAATGTGCAATCCTTCTCTTTTGACAAAACAGACATGAGCCATAAAAGTCTACATGCTATAGCTGGTCAGATTCAGATAGTCTCAGGGGACTTTGGAAATGGAACAGATTTTGAGTGTAAGATGAGTCATCAGTACTTTTGGTCCATTTTCATGGAGAATAAAGACTATTATAAATGTTTGCACTTTTAGGAGTACACTTGCATGTAGATGCCCTCAAAGATAACAGACATTGACTAGAAACATTTTTTTCAAGGGGTTTACCATCAACTGACAGAAGTTACTGGCATGATGTGATCTCTCCTAAAAAATCTCAGATTTGGTTTACGTACCTGAGTTGCAGATCTTGAGAAGGACGTCATTGCTCAAGTCTTTTGGGGAAGCAAATGTGCCTTCAAAGAACACTCCATCATGGGATCCATCATGGGATCCAGCAATGGCAAAAATCTGAGATCTGTCTGCATGTCTCATACCAATAGCATTAATGTTGATAAAATTGTCTCTCAAGACTTTAGCAGGCTCGGCTACATCATCGATACTCTCTCCATCTGTAAGAACTATCAAGAACCTAAAAGCACTGCAACGTCCTCCTTTAGAAATGTCGAAAGATTGTAATACTTCTTTAAGTGCTTTTCCAGTGTACGCTTTTCCCTTCATCTGTTTGATATTTCCAATTTTCTGTAATAATACAGCTTTATCGTCAAATGTATTTAAGGAAAACTCCTCATTTGGGTCTGTGCCGTACTGAACAACCGCAACACGCTCCTTGTCCGGTCCAATTACAAACCTATCTATCACAAGCTTCATTATGTCCTTCATATTTTCAAAGTCCTTAGCACTAACGCTTTCTGATCCATCAAGCAGGAAGACAACATCTGCAAAAAGACCTTCACAACCTAAAAATAAGAAATTCATAAAGTGATCACTCCTTCTGTGAAAGGAATCTTGAAAGAAATTCTATTTAGGCCAAGAGAAAAAAAATCAAGGAGTATCAACTGGATACCGACAGTTATTTATCTGCATGCACTGTATTATTTTATCACCAATTCAATAAAAAAAATTGTGCAAATCAGATAACAGTGTATGTTACATTATAAACATATGCCATTAATTGAATTTCTCACCGCATATTTCTGTAATGATGTCTTTCTTGATTTCATCAAGGAAATCATAGTTTTTGACATAAAATGTTCTTTGTGGGCTGCCAGATATTAATTCCAGCTCTGGCTCAGATGCATCTTTCACACCAATAGCATAAATGATGACATTCTGTTCTGTTCTCAGAAGTTTAGCAGGGACTTCTACCGACTCTACTGTGCCTATTGACTCGCCATCTGTGATGACAATCAGGAGCTTACGAACCTTTTCCCCACGTGTTCGTACAGCTTCTTCGAATAGCGGGATCATTTCTCTCAACCCCAAATCAGTCCTGGTGCCCCCTCCCATATTTCTGAGGGATGTCACTGCCTTTTCGATATCAGCTTTTGTGTTATAGTAATGTATTCGAAAAACTATGGTTGCGCTGCTTGCAAATTTCACCAACCCAAAGCGCACATGGTTATTTCCAACCTCAAATGCTTCAAGCAATTGCTTAGTAAAGTTCTTCATATCGTCAAACTCATTACTGTTAATACTTCCTGATTCATCCAGAAGAAAGTATATGTCGGCTTTGGTTGTTTGCTTGCAACCTGCAGTGGAGTGAAATTAGATTTTGAGTATACAGATATGATTTTTTTTTTTCATCATTACTGTGCTCTTAGTAATTTAAAAGAAAATGAGTAAAAACATCTTACCAACCTTGTAAAACAAAGCTCTGTGAGACTCTAGGTATGATGGAATCTGTGATTTCATTGCAAAGTGTTTTGGTTAAAATATTTGAAAGTGAATTTAGTTTATCAAAGTCTTCCACGTTGAATACAAACTTTTTATATGGGTAGGATGCAATCTCTCTCAAGTCATCCTCCTCTGTGTCTTTAATACCAAGCGCAAATATAGTGACGCCAGATCGCCGCAATGCTGCCGCAGCCCTGGCCACCATCATCGAAGGTGTTGAAGTACACATCAGCTCGAGGGAAGTCACTATAGAGCACCACAGCAATTTTTATTTTTCCCTCACCTACATCGAGAGCTCCGATGGTGTTCTTGAGAAAACTGCGCACAAGTTTGAAGTTTTTGGATCTGATACTGCCGGACTGATCAACAATAAAAGCGATATCTGCCACCACGTCAAACATGCACTCTGTCAAAAAGACATGAGAATTTTATAAAACCAGAGTCTTTTGGATTATATACTACATAATAGTTTTTCAAGCTTAAACTCTTAGCAAATCAAAGGTTTATGGGTTTTTTGGAAAGAATAATAGATAATGCATGCACTCACCCCTTGCGACAGCAGCATCTTCCCATGTGTCAATGGCAGACTTAATTTTCTGTTGTACTTGTTGGATGTTACCTACTAACTTGTAGCTGTGTTGTTGACTAGAGATGTACTTCATCTCATCTACATCAGCTTTGTTCAAGCCAACAGCAAAAACTGTCACTGCATCTGTTTTGATTGTGCGGGATGCTTGGACCACACCATCGGCAGATTCTCCAGCTGAAATAACTAACAGAAACTGCTTAAAGCCTTCAGAGACACGGCTTCCAGTGACATTACTGAAGACATTTTTATGAGCATATTCAATTGCATTGCCAATTCTACGATTCCCTGTAGGTCTCAGTGTCAGGCTGCGAATAGATGACAAAATCTCATTCTTGGTCTTATCAGTATTTAGCAGAAACTCCTCTTTGACATTTTCGCTGAACTGAGCCAGGCCAACACGATTAGTATTCTTTCCCACGTTGAGCTGCTGGATCAGTCTTGAGAGGAAATTCTTTATTGTTTGCTGCTCCTGTCTAGATGCTGAACTATCAACCAATATTAAGAGATCAGCAAATTTTGGCTCAAAAGCTGAAGAGAATGGAAATCAATGAACAGAATTATTTACATCTAAGCAATAAATTAATAAACTGTGCCATACTAGAGCACAAACAACAGCAGATAGGAGTTCACTGTATGATGGGAGTGGGACTCGAAGCTAGTACATTTAAGGAAAGTTTTTTGTTTTGCTTGTACTAATCTTAAGGTTTTCATATTCAACACTCCCATAGTATAGACACAAATAGAAAACCATACCAAATAAAATCTGTTACCTTGTGACTGGACCGTCACAGTAAAGCACACTTTGTTGCGCAGACTTTCTTTTAGAACTTGCAGTTCTTGATAACTATCGATACTGAATAAGAACTCTTCATGTGGGATATTAGCAATGGTACGCAGTTTTTCCATGTTGCCCGTTCCCACCCTGATGACAAAGATGGAAACTCCTAGGTTTCGTAGTCTCTGGGAAGGTTCCTCCACATCATCATTTGATTCCCCATCTGTGATGACTATGGCAATGCCAGGAACATTCTGTCTGGCCAGTGTAAAGTAATTTTCACGGATGAAAGTCAGGGCCAGACCAGTGTTGGTGCTTCCTCCACGGTAAATGAGATCAGTCAACTTTTGGTGCAGGTCTGTCTTATCTGAATAGTCACCGAGCAGGAACTCTTTGTGCGGCATGTCACTGTACTGAGCAAGTCCCACTCTCACCTTGTCGGGTCTAAGGTTAAAACTGTCCACAAAAGAATGGAGGAACTCCCTCACTTCTTTAAAATGACTGTCTCCAATGCTACCAGACGAGTCCACAAGGAGCACAATGTCTGCCTGAGCAGTTTCGTCGCAGCCTAGAGCAAATGGAAGAATTTTAGTGACAACTTTGACCACTTGATTCTGCTCTTAATTCTTATGTTTGCACAAATAAAATAATACAAAGATAGTAATCTTTCCTTTGAAAACCATGTTTCTAGCATTTGTAAAACTGCATTTTTCCATCTTAAAAATATATCTAAATTACGACCCAGAGGGGAACCGTCAGGGCCCTCTAGGCCCTCAGAGAGCCTATTGTAAAAACAATATTTACCTTTTTTTATATATTTTTTTTTTAATTACACATTTTAAATATTATTTTTAATAAAAAGTCATTATTTCTATTTTTATTTAAGCAATTAATCAGTTGACAATCACCACCTAAATAAAATACATACAATTTCTGTGGAAATAAACTCTTCAAATCTGCCTATTCAGTGAATGCGTTACATGAACGACGCCCATTTTCTCCATATTAGAATGTTTCCACCAAGCGTTTGCGGCTCTGTCATTGGCGGTCCAGCTATGAAATCACAGAGGGCCAAGCAATAGTATAGGAGAGTAATTTCGAATGACAGAAAAATTGACCAATCATATCTTTCCTCTCAATGGGTGGGCCTTGTTATCACTAACTTTAAGACAAGTTCCGCCCGCTGTGGGGATCTCTATCGAAAAAAACAAAAAACGCTGATAAACTAACTACTTATTATTCACATCACGATGACAGCTGCAAATAACGTAAGTGAGGACATTTACTAGGCTGCTGTGCCAATAATAATTATTTATTATAAACACTGCTTCTTTGTCATAATTTGTTTCGCTGTGAGCGCTGTCATGATGTGTTGGCTTTACATTTGTTCATTTTGTGCACAGACCGATGCATTTGTAATGAGGATTTTCATTTGACTTAAATTTAGCTATGTATTATTTTGGTGATATCAGTTACTCTCGCTGTGATGTTTTCTTGTTGCATTTCTGAAAGACGGTCGCATACCGGACGAGAAGCGCAGCGCTGTGCTGCGTCTATGGCAACTCACGTATCGCACACCAGAAGGCATCGCGTTCAGTTCAAGATGACAGTCCAAAACCTTTAATCCAATCACCAAACAGTCAAAAGTTCACCTCAAGAATGATCAAGTGCTGTCAATGAGTTTGAAGTTTGGTGATTGAAAAAACAGAGCAAACGGAATGAGAAAGTGCGATCTCTTGCAGTCTATATGAAGCATTGGCTTTTTTAGAGCCATAGAAAGACAAACTTTGCACTGAAAAATGCACAATACACAATCTTCTAGCCTAGGAAGAAGTCATCATGCACATTAACAATAATTTGGGACAAATATAATGCAATTTAAAGGAAATATGTGAGTGGCGTGGCAGGATTTTGAACAGCGCCCAGAGTCACAGCTGGGATCAGCGGACAGTCGCCAGTGGCGCCGCAGGTGTGCATACAGTACATTCATAGAAAAAAATGTGTTCGAATTTTAAAGACATGGTGCGGCGCAGCACTGCGCTTCTCGTCTGGTGTGTGACCTGATTAAGACTGGATTAGCCTATTATTTCAAAGGTGGAATTGTCAAAGATTACTTTTAGTAGAAGACACCATAAGCTAGACTGGTAGTTTGTTTTTTCCCCCGACAAAGGGTAAGGGGAGAGGGCCTAGGTTCAAGAGACACGGTTCGCTACTGTCAAATGTCAAATGCTACTGTCAAATGTCAAATGCAGAAATGTTAATTCATGCGTTCATGACCTCAAGATTAGATTATTGTAATGCTTTATTGGGTGGTTGCTCTGCGTGCTAAATAAAGTCAAGTCAAGTCACTTTTATTTATATAGCACTTTTAACAATACAGATTGTGTCAAAGCAACTGTACAGCATTAATTAGGAAAATAGTGTGTCAATCATGCAAAATGACAATAGTAAACACTCAATTTTCAATTAAAGGCAGTTCATCATTGAATTCAGTGATGTCATCATCCAGCTCAGTTCAGTTTAAATAGTATCTGTGCAATCAAGGCGACGATATCGCTGGAAATAAAGTGTCCCCAACTAAGCAAGCCAGAGGCGACAGCGGCAAGAACCAAAACTCCATCGGTTTATGTGTAAGCCAGGTTAAAGAGATGGGTCTTTAATCTAGATTTAAACTGACAGAGTGTGTCTGCCTCCCAAACAAACAAACTCCAACAAAATGCAGCAGCTAGAGTTCTTACTAGAACCAGGAAGTAAAATCACATAAGCCCGGTTCTGTCAACTAACACACTATCACATTTCTATAATTCAAATCCGTTAAAGGATTGTTAGGCTGCATTTATTAGGTCAACTGGAACCGGGAACACTTCCCATAACATCCGATGTACTCACTACATTGTAAGAAGAATGGCATCTACGCTAATATTAGTCTGTTTCTCTCTTATTCCGAGGTCACCGTAGCCATACGGATCCAGTCTATATCCAGACCAGATGGTGTATCAGCACCTGGAGACGACCTCTACAGCCCTAAATGTCAGTGGAGACCATGTCAACTAGATGCGCCCCAGAGACAGATCCCCAGTGAAGACCTCATCACCTCGACGACCATCGGCACAAGACCACGGGAACCAGAAAAGTCCCCTGCACCTGTGTTGCAGGCTGGAATTAAACCATGCCATGCTGGTTTCGTCTGGCCAGAGGAGAACTGGCCCCCCAACTGAGCCTGGTTTCTTCCAAGGTTTTTTCTCCATTTCTGTCACCGATGGAGTTTTGTTTCCTTGCCACTGTTGCTTTGGCTTGCTTAGTTGGGGACGCTTGACTGATTACACAGACACTATTGGAAGAGAGCTGAACTGGATGATGACATCAATGAACTGACTTTAGCTGAAAAATGACTCTGTTATTATCTTCTTGCATCATTAACAAACTATTTTCCTGTTTGACACTGTTGCTTATTACTTATAAAGCCCTGAATGGTTTAGCACCTCAGTATTTGAATGAGCTCTTATTGCATTATAGTTCTCCACGTCCGCTGCGATCTCAAAACTCTGGCTATTTGCTGGCCATTTGAATATCAAAATCAACTGCGGGCGGCAGATCCTTTTCTTATTTAGCGCCCAATCTCTGGAATAATCTACCTAGTGGGAAGCAGACTCACTCTGTCAGTTTAAATCTAGATTAAAGACCCATCTCTTTAGCCTGGCATACACATAATACACTATCGCATTTCTATAATTCAAATCCGTTAAAGGATTGTTAGGCTGCATTTATTAGGTCAACTGGAACCGGGAACACTTCCCATAACATCCGATGTACTCACTACATTGTAAGAAGAATGGCATCTACGCTAATATTAGTCTGTTTCTCTCTTATTCCGAGGTCACCGTAGCCATACGGATCCAGTCTATATCCAGACCAGATGGTGTATCAGCACCTGGAGACGACCTCTACAGCCCTAAATGTCAGTGGAGACCATGTCAACTAGATGCGCCCCAGAGACAGATCCCCAGTGAAGACCTCATCACCTCGACGACCATCGGCACAAGACCACGGGAACCAGAAAAGTCCCCTGCACCTGTGTTGCAGGCTGGAATTAAACCATGCCATGCTGGTTTCGTCTGGCCAGAGGAGAACTGGCCCCCCAACTGAGCCTGGTTTCTTCCAAGGTTTTTTCTCCATTTCTGTCACCGATGGAGTTTTGTTTCCTTGCCACTGTTGCTTTGGCTTGCTTAGTTGGGGACGCTTGACTGATTACACAGACACTATTGGAAGAGAGCTGAACTGGATGATGACATCAATGAACTGACTTTAGCTGAAAAATGACTCTGTTATTATCTTCTTGCATCATTAACAAACTATTTTCCTGTTTGACACTGTAAAGCTGCTTTGACTGATCTATATTGTATAAAGTGCTATACAAATAAAGGTGACTTGACTTGACTTGACAAGGATAATTTTAAAGGTGTAATCAGTATTTGTTGCAAATGTGCCACTGTCATTATGTTGCCTTAACCTGAGACTCCACAATATTTTTAAATGTCAGCCTTTTCTGAGTCAACCTCCTCTGTCTTTTCTACCTAATCAGAATTAATTTTTGTTTTATATAGAAAAATCTCTTACAATTCCACGAAAAACTTCTTATCTGTACCTAGCTTTCAAGTTATGTGCATCAAAATCAGCACAGTCCTTCAGGCTGTTAAGGCTTATAAATGATTAGATTTGCACATGGCAGATTATCAAAAACCTAATTTACATTGACAAAATGCTCTGAACCTTGCTTGGAATGTTTTTGATTTGATACAAATATTCAAACTATATAACCTTCAAACTAACCCTCAAAATGTTTTAAACACCCAAGCAAAGGCTTTGTCAAACTAATATTTAAAGTATCAAAAAAATACTGAAGTTTTAAGAGCTTAAGTGGTTTGTTAATACTGATTTCTCATCAGGTTCTCTCACTTAACAATTCCCAGTAAAGCTGCGACCCAGAGAAGCGCGGCACTACTAAATTTCATGCGCATAATGATAGTTTTTCAATGTAATATATTACCTTTTGACATCAGGATGACCTCTTTTTGTGTTTCCTCTACAGCGGTACACACTTTCCGGATTACACTCTGAGAGATTCCCTGCAGAGCTGCAAAGTCTGATACGCTGTAGGCGTGCTGATCATACGGCTCGCTCGCGATCTGTCTCAGTAACGTCTCGTTTGCATCTTTGATCCCAATGGCGAACATTTTGATTCCCCTTTGCCTCAGCTCCTGAGCCTGTGACTCGACCTCATCTTGAGAGTCACCGTCTGTGATAACAATGGCAATCTGAGGAACATTCTGCTGTGCTCGACTTCCGGCCTTTTCAACAAAGTGTTGTTTCAGCATGAACTCCAAACCCTTGCCGGTAAACGTCTCGCCAGTTATATAACGAAGATTTTGGATGTACCTGAGAATTTCCTCTTTGTTCTGGTAAGTGCTGAGCGAAAATTCAGTATACGGTGTGTCACTGTACTGGACCAAACCGATCCTGATTCTGTCAGGAGCAACTTCAAAGTTCTCTACGAGCGAGGAGAGGAATTCACGGATTTGTTGGAAGTTCGCCCGCCCAATACTGTTTGAGCCATCCACCAGGAATACAATGTCAGCCACTGTGTTCTGTGTACAGACTGAGAGAAGGAAACCAGAGACTTTTAATTTAATCAACAACCAGACCAAACTGAATATACAGTAAATGTACTGAATAATCTCATCTAATAAATCCTGTCCCTACCAATGTTTTGGCCATTGCTGACAAGAAAACATAATGACAGAACAAGGAAACCAAGTAATCTCCACTCCTTCTCCATGCTTGCGTTCCCTGTTCCTGAAAAAAAAAAGCAACCAATGAGGTTAAAAGTTTCTGCACAACTTGTATCACCAAACAGAATTGCAAATACAATATGCATTAAAAAATAGGGGGGATGTTGTTATACAAGTACAAAGAGACTGAGATCTTCGCATTTCCCTACTGATCTTTCCTGTTTTGTATGAAAATATCAAACAGAATGTTTGTAAAAATTGTCAGGTTGAGATGTGAGAGCTACTGTTTTTGTGTATGTTACTGGTCAACGACAATATGTTCTTACCACACAAGGGCCTTGTCCAAAATGGCACACTTCATGATTACTTGTGTAAACAATGGCCATCAGGTAAGCAAAGCCACAAGGAAGAGTCAGGTCAAACTTAATGAAATGCACACCAGTACAGCATGCATGCAGCAACATTTGCCGAAATTACATTTCAGTCTTACAGATTTGTTACACTGCAAACAAATTTAGCAACTAACAAAGCCTAGATGGCCAAGGCTCCGTATCTATACATATATTTAACACATCTTTAGATACAAAAATATGTAATGTATGCATGTCATGTTTATAAGATGACATAAAACACATCCACTGCTGTGTGATTATTTACCTGAGACTGCACTGAGAGGGTTCTCCTCTTTAGGGCTAATGTTTGTGGCACAGCGCCTTTTAACTTTGATCTAGAAACGGCACGCCTTGTGGGTTGTTCACGTACCGCTGTAGTGAGTATGTATCAAAAGGGATGCATGGATGAACTGTCATCCAGCCGTGTGTCATCCACAGCTCATTGATGTCAGAGGGGAGCAGAGACTATTGAGCATTGTTCACAGTGACCGCAGGGCCACAGTCCGACAAATCACCAGCAGCTACTACAACAGTGGTGACCAGGGCAATGTGTCACTTCACACAGTTCATCAGAGCCTTCTGCATGTGGGCCTCCGTAGCCAACCACCCAGCCAAGTCCCCATGTTAACTGCACACCATCACCAACAAGCATGAAATGAAATGTGGATGATTGGAAGAAAGAAGCTTGACGAATAAAGATTCCAGGTGCATCACGTTGACGGCCGTGCACAGATACGTCAATTACCAACAGAGGCTATGGCACCTGGATGCACTGTTGACTGTTCTAAACAGTACCGGAAAAGGGTTCTTTCTGTTTGTAACAATAGCAAAACCCTTTTTAGTGCTAAATAAAACCTTTTAGAGGATTCCATAAAGAACCATGCTTTGAAAATGCTATATAGGACCTTAATGGTGTTTTAAATAAACTTTTTAGTGATGTTTAATTTTCATTAATATTAGAATATTAGTATATTTATGTCATAATATTAGTATTATTCATATTATTTGTATATATTATTTATTAATATTGTTTTATACCCCTCTATCTGCTTGGTATTACAATATCTTGTAGCGTCTATTAGGGTTTTACATAAAAACAACAACAACGTGTCAATTTGGTACTTTTAGTTTTTTAATGACGTAATGAAATTGTAGCAAAAATGACACTGCTCTAACAACAGTTATTAGCAGAATACATAAATAAATGACAATTGACATTGAACATAAATAAATACTTGAAGTAAAACAAAATAGAAACAGAAGTTCCAGTGAAATGCTGTATTTTCATAATCCTCTATGATGCCTTTAAGTCCATCATTATGAGTATTTTGGTGTGACTGAGTGCCAGTTTCTCTCTGCAGATGCTGAGGTTGTAGGATGTGACATCATCTGAAATGCATAACTGAGTTTAGAGTTACAATATGTCTCCTTTCATTTGTTTTTGTAAAAACAATTGTTTATGAAGGCCAAAAGTAGTAAAAATTCTAACAATATGAACCATAAATATTTTTGTTACTTAATTAGTGGTGAAGAGGAGAGAACTATCCTTAATTGAACAGAGCTGGTCACACTTACATGTTCTCTAAAACTAAAAAGAGAAAAGACATGACTGGTCTGAGTTGGAACCGGTTACAATTTGAAAGTTATCATTTATAGACAATTTAAGAAAGAAATAATTTACCTGTTGAGAGTATGTTGACAGTCTGGTTGAGCTCCAGAAAATCAGTAATGAGCCATCTTTTTTTATAGTGTAGCCTCTGTTAGGGTTTTACATTAAAACAACAGCTGCAGCATGTTGTGTGAATTGGGTACTTTTTTTATTGACGTGAAATTGTGAAAACCAACGTTTGGTTACAGGATCAAAGGAAGCAAAGTTTCATTACTTTAGCAAAGGAAAACCAGTCTCCTCTTGGCTTATATCGAAATCCTCTGACATTCTTCTTTACAAATCCTCGTTTTGTACTTCTAATTCTTGACCGTTGTTTTGTTTTGATCTCTCCCCTGCGTTTCCGCGTGCGTCACTTCTGAGCGGCGCATGCGCAAAGCCGACCTCATACGTCATTCCCCCGGAACTGCTTCCGTTTACAACAGTGAGTGCAAGCTAGATTCAAGTGATTATTACGTTTTGAATATAGATATTTTTCTTACAAAAACGCATCGATTCGCTACAGAAGGCCTTTGTTCACCCCCCGGAGCAGTGTGAGACACTTTTTTTTATGGATGGGCGATTTTTATTTAAGTTCTTTTGGACTGAAGCAATGCAACACCCGCTGAGTGGCATTAAACAGCTTGAAAGATCAAAGACAATTTTTTTATATAACTCCGACTGGATTCGTCTGAAAGAAGAAAGTCATATACACCTAGGATGCCTCGGGGGTGAGTAAAATTTAATTTTGGGGTGAACTAACCCTTTAATAAATGACAACTGACACTGAACATGAATAAATACATGAAGTAAAACAAAATAAAAACAAAAAAATAGATGTGATGAAGACCAAGTTCCAGTGAAATATCTTCACAATCCTCTATGATGCCTTTAAGCCCATCATTTTAATGTGATTGAGTGGCAGTTTCTCTGCAGATGATGAGGTTGTGGGATGTGATGCATCTGAAATACACAGTTGAGTTTAGAGTTACAGTTTGTTTCTTCCATTTGTTTATGTGAACCCTTCACAATCTTAAAAGAATAAAAGTGATATAAATTCATGCCATAGCTTTAATATTTTTTGTGACTTGGTATATTTATGCATAAACCCAAGTAATAATTTAAAAATTCTAACAATATGAATTATAAATTCAACATCTCTGTCTAGGGCTGCACAATTAATCGAAATTAAATCGCAAAGGCAATTAATCGCGATTGGGCAGAAGACATTATCACTGCTTAGAATACAATGAAATATTGTGTGCCTTAATTATTCTGTTTAAGAAGCCACATCATCTCACAGAAGGATTTATTTCAAACACTCGACTGACGTTATGAAGTGAGTTTGGAGTAAAAACATGTTATTAAATGTGGTATTTTCGCGTGCTCTCAGATGGAGCAGCATTTACTACACAGAGCCGTAGTTCACTGAGAAGATACGCAAACAGCTGTCATTATCGCGAACGATTTTGTCGATTTCATAATCCTACGATTATACCGTCTGCGATTATGAATGCAATTTTGCATAGCTTGTCAGAGAACTACGGCTCTGTGTAGTAAATGCTGCTCCACCTGAAAGCAGGTGATGGAGATTTACTACTAATCACAGAACCGGCTTCACTGGCAAAATGTGCATGACAATCGCAATTAATCGCGTTCGATTAATCGTGCAGCCCTCTATGTTACTTACTTAGTGCAGGAGAGAAGTATCCTCAGCTTAACAGAGCTGCTCACACTTACATCCGAGAATAAAAACTAAGAGGAGCGAAGAACATGTTTGTTTGGAAACCAGTTACAATTTTAAAGTTAAATTTGTGTTTAAATTTAAGAATGAAATCACTTACCTGTTGAGAGTGTGTTGACAGTCTGTTTAGTTGGATTGCTGAGCACCAGAAAATCAGTAATGAGGAGCTTTCACAGATACAGATTTGAAAAACAAAAAGGCAGGAATAAAGAACCCTAAACTTTAACACAAAGAACCATTTCAGCATAAAAGGGTTCTTCATGATGCTATGGTTCTAAATAGAACCGTTACTACATGTAAAGAACCTTTAAAGCACCATGTTTTTATAGTGTTGGGCGGACACAGGCCGGTTATGCTGCGGGTGATGTTTTCTTGGGACACTTTATAGGCCCCATCCCATAGCACAATCCCTGACTGCTGTCAGGTATCTGAACATCATTGTGGACCATGTGTGCCCATTCATGGCAACTGTGTTCCCTGCTGGTGATGGCCATTACCAACAGGATAATGCACCATACCAACACTGACAGAATTGTCAAGGAGTGATTCGAGGAGCATGATGGTGAATTTCTGTTAATGTCTTGGCCTCCAAATTCACCTTACATGAACCCCGTGAATCCAAAAAGCGGGTTTGCGCTACATCACCACCACCACGCAATATACGGGAACTGGAGGACCTGCTGTTGACATTATGGTACCAGATACCAAAGGAGACTTATCGCCACCTCGTCGAATCAATGCCAAATGATAGTTATCAAGCATAGCGTTAGTTCTGGCAGGTCACGTTAGTCAAGCTCGCATCAGCTGACCTTCAGCTGATCCCCATCTACCTATGGGAATATGACATTCATATGCATTCATATATAAGGTCCCTCAGTATTATCAGCAGTTTTCGCATTGCTCAATAGCTAATTAAATGGCGAATTCG
>NW_015536784.1:35040-39799 GCF_001515605.1 Sinocyclocheilus anshuiensis | reverse complement strand
GGCTCATTAAGTTGTTTTCAGTTAAATGCTTGTGCTAGTTCATGCATGTGCGGTACTTATCTGTTGTCACTGGCAAAACGCTTGTCGTTGCAATATGCTGCGCTTAACGGGGGTAGTGTCATTTCATGCATTCAGAGTTATTTACACTGTTAATTAAGCGACCAAGCGAGAGCGAGAGCAAGAGCGCACTGCTTAACGCGTTTCACGTGCCATTTCTAAACTTATTTTTATTTAGGACTTTAAAGCTGAAACAGCCATCAATGCCATCCTTTTTCATATAAACATATATAAGGAAAAATTTGTTATAGAAATAATCCCTGACAAGGTGATCGGGACCCTTAAATTAAGTTTATTAGGGTTTATTTTTATTATAATTGACTGTACATTATCCCACATGGCATGAAACTAGCATAGCTATATAGGAAATGCAGTCATTACATTAAAATATTTGACCACATTTGACCAATTAGAATAAAGTATTCTGTGATAAATGCCTGTATGACTTGTTATGCGTCATATAAAGATCAATTTCTGCCAGTCCACTGTTTCACAGATGAGTTCTTAAAAAAAAAAAATAGAGTCATTCTGAAAGCTGATTCTACCTAGAGGACTTTCTGGACAAGATGAATGATTTCCCCCCGTCAGATCTGGCTGTGTTTGTGTGCTGTATCTAGGCAGACAGGAACCGGGAAAAAATGCACTGGAAACAATAAGTTTGAGTCACTCGTTTTAGTCCTCTCGTTCTTTTTTCCTCTGTCTCTCTCATTCTCATTGGTGATGAATTGCGACAGAAAAGGTATACACATGCTCCCTATTACATAAAGCAGTTTTTTCTTTTTCAGTTGGAAGTTATTAGGAAGATCCCTTGAGGTTCTTGCAGCTTTGGTGTGAATAAGAACGGATAAGTCACAGCACAAGTCATTTATGTTGCAATAAACTTATAACACACGCATTCTACCAGCATGATTACATAAAATCCTGTTCTCTGATTCTCACCTCCCACATTAGTTGAGCATGAAGAGAAGAGTTTGTAGAATTCCTACAGATATCAGAATCCTCTGTTGGGGATTTATTCCAGTAATTCCCAATTAGGTGTACTGTATGTGTATACTTAAGCAGGTTCCAGGCAGAAAAGATTTGAGTCTATGTTACCTTATCTTGATACAGATTTGTAAAAATGACTGTGTGGCTTGTGGGTGATATTTTGCACTTGTTGAGCTTGTATGGTTTAAAATACACAACACCGAGACTGCAAGTGAAATTACTTTTGATAAACATCCTATTTGGTTTCATTTACAAATAGATTTGGTGTAAGTAAAAATTGCCATGACTATATTATTATTGATAATTAGTATTTTTATTTATAATTTTTATATATTTAATAATGTTTATTTTAAATGTATATGTGTGGAAATCATGAAGAGCCTCAAGAAAGAGGAGCTATCATTTCAATTTTCACACTTTTTGTATTTTTCCTTAAGATGTTAGTGAGTCTTACTTGATAGAGAGTGGGGAATTGAGTGTGTGCGCATGTTTTGGTTTAGGAAAAGGGAACCGTTCTGTAATCTAAATGGGATTAGTTCCAGATGTGGTGCTCAGAGGGATGCTGAAAGATGTAGAGTTACATAAGAAGGATTACAGCATCCTTTTAGACTTTCTTCCCACCCTTTCTCTGTTCTCTTTCTCTGACGCCCACCTTCTGTCTGCCTCCCACCCTGCTGTACACAAACACTCGAAGTGTTTTTGTACACTCAGAATGTTATGAAATCACATCTACAGCCAGGACAGAAGGTGAAGAACACAGAGTGATGGAGAGATAGAGGTCAGGCTATATATAGTCTGTTGCATCATATATTAAATAATGTATTGAGTTGGGGGGCCGGGGTGGGCTTTTATGTAATCGAGGCCAACCTCTTCTTTGCTTTCTGTTTATTTCTGTCACTGTTCATCTGTATCCTTTTCTTTTTTTCTGTCATTTTGCCTAGCTGTCTTTGAGTAACCACACATAATGATAAAGTGACTGTTTCTAGCAGTTACCAAGGGACCAGTGTGTTCCTGTTATATAATCAGTGACGCCACACACTGGCATTCTTGAAGATGTTTGTACTTCAGAAATTCACAGAACAATAGTATTTTTAAGCTTTTCATCCCAGTTACAGTTACATGATGCAGCTAAACCATCAGTCTTAAAGGGATAGTTCACCTAAAAAATTACATTTTTGTAATAATTTACTCACCCTCATGTCATTTCAAATTTGTATGACCGACTTTCTTCCAAATATTATATCAAAAATCTAGTGTAGCGTTAGTTCTGGCAGGTCACGTTAGTCAAGCTCGCATCAGCTGACCTTCAGCTGATCCCCATCTACCTATGGGAATATGACATTCATATGCATTCATATATAAGGTCCCTCAGTATTATCAGCAGTTTTCGCATTGCTCAATAGCTAATTACCCTCCTCCATCCCCAACTCCTCCTCTGTCAGTCGGGATTCAGCCTTCTGATTCTCCTTGAATCAGACTAATTCTAAAATGTGTACATAAAATGATTGAACTTTAACAATATCTGCAATACATTTATGTTAGTTCTGTTCTGTTTACCCTGGGGGGTTATTGCAGCTCTCCCTGCTCTCATCCATGCTAGGCTGCATGGAGGCGCAGGGAGTTCTTGCCCAGAACAGAACCATACCGCCAATCCAAACTGTATGCTAAGTGTCAATCATCTTTGACGATAGTGGTCCTGACAGAAATAATAACATGCTATCAATAGGAATAACATTTTGCAAGACTCAATCTTACATCCATAAAAACATGAAATGTTCTTTATTTCCCTGTCAGCATGTGCCCTCCCATGTTAGCGATCCTCTACAAAAAGGAAAAGTGGTTTGGTCTTATAGCAGAGAGAAGGAATGAAAGCTGCAGGAGGGCAGACAACTTCTGGTTATAGTTTTTATAAGAATGGTAAGCATTGCGAGAGAAGCGTTTTTATCCCTTTGCCTCAGTAGTAGTGTCAAAAATACCAGTACAAAGTGGATATTTAAATTGTAAATATGTGATGTTAGCAGTCTTTCTACATTAGATACACACTGATAAGCAGCTGCATTCAAATAGAATCCGTGTATCATTCGTTCATTCATTTTTTTATTTAATATTGAAAGAAGAAAAATGAGAAAAAGACTCATATTTAGTTTTTTCATTTAAAAAAAAAACAAAAAAAACATGAAAAACAAGAATTCAGCTTGATTTTTTACATTTTTCATTCAGGGGGAGAAAAATTAATAAACAGCTTGAATATTCTCTTTCTACACATGGACGGGAATGCAACGCCCTTTCTGTTGATTGGTCAGCCAAAGATCAAACAGTGTCGTCAACAGTTTCACATGGCAGAATAATAGCCATCCGCCGCTGCAGTTGTACAGATTCTTAACGCATCTGTTGCAACTACATTTTCCTCATCAAACAACCAGACTAACGAATAGCTCGACACATCTCGTACTGGGGCTGAGCCAATCAGGGTAGGTCGGTCCGTGTACTGTTGCGTCCATTGGTTTTTCGTTTTTTAACCCAGAAATTAAATACGGAAAATGTGGTTTCTTCTATAATGGTTCAAACACTGATAAATAGAATAAGCAGACACAAACTAATTTTCATTATTCAAAATTCGTATATCATTCAAAATTGTAAAAATGATATAAAGCTTGTTTTTTAATGTGTATAAATGCTAAATTTAATTTCTACCTTTTTTAGCGTCTCGATACAGACGCTAGCACCCTCAGGCGCTACTGACGTGGCTACCATAACGGCTTTATGAAAACCTTTAGCTTCGATATTTTTATGATCTTAAAGTGCCCCTTATGCCCCCTATTATTTCTAAGGTTCCTAATATTGTTTTGGGAGTCTCCTACAATAGGTTTACATGCATGCAAGGTCAAACAACCCTTTCATTTTCTCAAAATATGCATTTAATATCACCTCATTTTCCAACGATTCTCAAATGATTTGTTCGAAGCAGTTCTAAGATTCAGTCTCTAAACCCCTCCTATGGTCGAGCCCAGGGGCGTCATGCACTCATTATTTTTGAGGGGTCATGTGACACACAGCAGCCAATAGCACTTGTGGGGTTTTTTTTTCTTTTTATTCGAAACATTCCCAAACGCATTAACTATATCATGAAATATCTCCATTCTCACCTTTATAGATTATGTTACTTGATCTATAGTGTGTCAAAATAGCCTAATAATGTAGTCTATTAGCTATACATAAAATCCTGTCTGTTTGCTTAAGTAACAGATGTGGGTGTCATGCCATAACATATTTTTAATACGACTGACTTTATATTTAATGTGAATTTAACATTGAAAGTTAATGTGAATAAAAACATTGTAAGTTAGGCTACTTTTCATAACACTTTCATTCTACAGAAAGAGAGCAAATAACATTTACATTATCAAAGAACATTTTCACTGACCGTCAAGCACTCTCAAAAACTCCCATTAAAATCACTGAAGCTGTTTACACTGTGAAATTAATATCTGACTTACAGATTCATACACACATCTGCACTTTGTTGTTTCTAACGAGAGAATTCGCCAGAAAGAGGTATTCAGTCGGCAAGCTTCACAGTCAGTAAAGCAAACACCGGCATTTTAGCGATGACTCATCTGAACACCTCTGATTGGTCATTGCATTCATAAGCTCAACAGCACTGTGTGTGATTGGTTAATGCGCAGTGCTGTAAAAACGCGTTTGTCTCTGGTTC
>NW_015536784.1:26255-29941 GCF_001515605.1 Sinocyclocheilus anshuiensis | reverse complement strand
ACGACATCTAGCGACATTTAGCGACTTTTCAAGCTGGCTTTAGCTACTTTCCGTTGAAAGAAGTTGGCAACACTGATCTGGCTCAGCGCCAGCCAGCGAAAGCAGATTTGAATTTAGCAGCTGATGATATGACACGCTGAACGATTTAATCATGCTGGTGTGATTGTATCAAATATAGAAAATATTAATCGGCTATTTTTTGTCTTTTGGAAGCTGCATTCAAAATCCACTGGGCTCAAACATCTGAGGGGGCACGTGCCCCCTCACTTTGAATGGGCATGACGCCTCTGGTCGAGCCTCATTGATTATAAAGGATTTTTGTGAGATCGTGATAAACTGAAATGAATGACAGCTTTATAATTATTATAGGGAGCGCAGAGCGCGCTTTCTTGGCTAATTCATTCAGAATTTGAATACATTTTGTTTTTCATGATGCTGTTGGACCAGTGACAGCTGCACGCTGTAAAGTTTCGGGAGTGGCATCCGCATATAGACTGCGACCAAAATGGTCGCATTTGCGAAATTTTTTTGAGAATGTGCAAGTTCAAATTTGACGTGGTCGCATTTGTGCGAGTGCATGGTCTGCCCTGCTCCACACCGTCTGTTGCATACAGCGAGGCACACTTTAGCAGGAGTCAGATTTCACTGATCACGTGAAGAGAGGCGCTTTCAGTGCGAATGCTTCAGGTGTAGAGCCTGGTTTATACTTGCCGTGTCAGCACAAGAGCGAAGGTGCGGAGATAGTTCTCACTGCAGAACACAAGATCCAGGGGGCGTGGTTGGATCCAGATCCAACTCCTCCCACCTTACATATACCTAAACCTACCCATCTCCACCCCCTGATCCCTAAACCCACCAATCTCCACCCCCTAGATGTGGATCCAACCACGCCCCCTGAATCTTGTGTTCTGCAGTGAGGGGCTACTGTAGGTGGCCACAGCACGTGGTAAAAATGACGCAAATATTCAGTAGCTCTTCACTGCAAAACACAAGATCCAGGGGGCGTGGTTGGATCCATCTAGGGGACATCTAGGGGGTGGAGATTGGTAGGTTTAGGGGTTAGGGTTGTTATCTTTGCTGTTTACCTCACGTTACCCTATGGA
The DNA here is from genome assembly GCF_001515605.1 of Sinocyclocheilus anshuiensis. Lineage (NCBI taxonomy): Eukaryota > Metazoa > Chordata > Actinopteri > Cypriniformes > Cyprinidae > Sinocyclocheilus > Sinocyclocheilus anshuiensis. The sequence goes on along the minus strand of NW_015536784.1, from coordinate 28,838 downwards.
GGCTTTCTTTCATTTTTTTCATTTTTTATTTATTTGATTCCTCACTGTTTGCTAAACATTCTGTAATTTATTAGTCAGTATATAATATAGCATGTGGAGCCATGCCTCATCTTATTCGTTTTTGTTAATAAACGTTATGTAAGCTAGTTTGTATAGCCTACTGTTTTATTGTTGTTGTGCTTTTTAATTAAAACTAACAATGAATCGATCTTTTGTTTTAGTCTTATAAAGTGAAAGGTGTATAGATATAAGCAAAACAGACAATTGTCTTTTCTTGTAAAATGTGACACCAAGATCGCGAATTCGAAAGTGAAAGTGAAAGCGTCCAAAGTCCAGCTTATAACACAGCAAAAGAGGACTTCCCGTTCACAAAATTCAAATCAAAAATAATTCTGATGAAAAAGAATGGGTTGAATTTTACACAATAGTTACCTCATAACTATAAACTATGATAAAAGTTCATCAGCATGCATTAATTAATGAAATGTTGTAGCAAAAAAAAAAAACTGCGACCAAATGATGTGCTTGTGCGACCAACTGAGAAAGTTGCAAAAGAGCGACCAGTGGGAAGAATGAGTCTAGAGCCCTGTTTAGCCTAAACGCGGCATTATGCGGATGGAACTATCAGTGAACAGGGCAAAAATATGTCAAAATGTATAAGGCTAGAGCACCCTCACTGATTTCAGAAGCACCCTTAGTGATTTGATTCAGGAACCGGGCCTGCCTGTATCTGGAGATTATAACTTTATATATTTCTATATTAGCCTATATATATATTTACCCCATATATTAAACCGTGTGTAGCGCTCTAACACAATGTAGCCTACTGTACGTGCATTGAGCGACCATGCATGGTTCTCTCCAATAACGTACCCATATAGCACACAAAGTTATGACAAAATGATATCCCAATATACAATTTCATGATAGATTTCCCAGGATTCTTTAAAAATCATATTTGTATTAAGTCTCTGCGTTGTTCCAAAGACGGCTCTAGTTCTCAACTGAACGTGCGGGAGAAGCATCACTAAATTTGGCCAAAGAAAACTTGTTAAAATCGACATTTTTCTATATTAATTTGTGCATTTTTCAAATGTTTATTAAAAGAGCAAAAATTCATTAACAAAAATCTGAAATGAAGTCAATATTTTACTTTTTCGGGCAGCATTTTGTGTACGGTTCTAATCTCAATTTTGGTTTTCAGCATAGCATTTAAAAATACAATAACCATTCTTTTTTCGTTTTTTCCGTCATGGTTAAAAAATTAAAAATGAATTGACACAAAAGTACACGGACCGGTACATTTTTCTATATTTTGTTTCTCAATCTTACACCTGAAAACTAAAACGTGAAAAATGAAATGAAGAAAATCGTAAAAAAGGTCTATTTTCAACCAAGGAGCTACCTTTTCTCATCAGCATTTGCAAAGGTCACCGGCAGGGGGAGCAAAGATGCGGCAAATGATTACAACGGCATGTTTAGAAGGGCATGCAGAAATGATCATTAACATGGTTAATGATCATATGAATTATGAAAATATTTCTGCGCACCTACTCCAGATGGGTGTGCAAAAATGCTCTGCAATTAGTGTTCGCAGATTTTGCAGAGAACATGGCATAAAAAGACGAGGCCACGTTGATAATAGCCATCTAGAGCTGGCAGTGGCCAGCGCTGTAAATGAGGTAAGCTTATGGACTACTTTAATTATTATTAGTTCATTATTTGCATCTTTTTTTCGGCTTAATGTACATGTACAGGTGAACTTCGGGTCAGAAAAGCACTATGACAGGTTCATCAACCATATCATGAATTACGGCAAAAGGTTGGCATCGCCCAGTTTTAAAGGCCTTTAAGTTATTTGATACAGTTGTCTAATAATTTCAAGTCAAAGTTTACTAATTATGTATGATCATTGCTTATTCCTGAGTGATACTGTCATGCAGGGGCAGTGTTGTTATAGCAGCTTGTTTTGTGAACTCTTAGGGAGTACACAATCTGAATCCAGTCCCCTATAATGCTGAATACATGGGACATAAACTACACTTGAACCAAAATGAGAAGCTGGTGATGTTTGGTGTGACACATGTTGTGGCAGTAGGTGGATTCAACAGCCAAATAGTGGCCTATAACACCATGCCTGTTAAAAAATATTTTAACAATCTATCAGAAAGTTTACAGGTGTATACAAGTGCCATTTGCATTTTTTTAATTATTATTTTGTATCGTGGACGAAGCGGAGTCCAGCCCGGGGTCGTCACATGTGGTTGCCGCAAGCCCTCCGGCTGCTCCTTCGTCGAATCCGCCGGCCGCGCCATTCTCTAGCCCGTCCGCCGCCGCTCACTTAAGCCGGCCTCCGCTCACTCTAGCCCGCCGTGTGTTTCGTTGTGGAAGCGAAACTACTTTGTTTGGCCTTCCAAAAGAGGACACGACTAGAAATCAGTGGTTAAGTTGTATTTACAACTTATGTTTGATGATTCAAACGCGAGTTTTGAGCAGTGTAGAGTAGCACTTGTTGTTTGTTATTTCTCCGATCACAAATGCAGACATGGTTTTATGTTTACGCGGCGCGATGCAACGCAACGC
>NW_015536784.1:24957-26054 GCF_001515605.1 Sinocyclocheilus anshuiensis | reverse complement strand
ATAATGTTCTTTTTAGCAACATCATATGACCCCTTTAAAAATGAGAAGTTGTTCGTAAAAATATGTATTCTTGTGGAATTATAATGTATTCTAAAAATGTTCAGAAACATAATTGGCTGGCCAGTATAGGGTAGATGGGAGTACATTTGACTTTTTTTTTTTTTTTGCTTTTTCCTGACTACACAAAACTAGCTGCTGAAACAAAGCAATTTTTACATTATATTTCATTTGCATGTGAACCAGAGAAGGAGAATAATAAATCAATATCCATAAGAAGTTTATATTTTCCACAATTAGCTCTTAAACATAAGGTGTGTTTTTGTCTCAGCAGTAACCACGTAACGTTAGAGTACAGTGGAGAGAGTAGCATGGCATGGTTCACACGAGAGCAGCGTGTCAAATAGAGAGGTTTAAAGCCCGGGACACACCAAGCCGACGTCAACCAACTAGCGGCGAAGAAAGCGAGAAGGGTCTGGCTGCAGCCTTGCGCTTGTACTCTCAGACTTGCATTCTCAGACTTGCACTCTCAGACACTTGCGCTTCCGCTAGTGACGTCACTTGCAGTCTTTTTTATTTTTTATTTTGTTCTATTTATTGATTACTTTTTGTTTGAATCTCTCAACATTTTACAACAGTAGCCAGGTGGTGAAGACAAGAAAAAAGAAACTAAATTACGAAGTCACTTGCAATCGCCACTTGCACTCTCCGATACCTGCGACGACGTCACTTGCAATCGACACAAATTGTGCCTGTTGCCAAAAGTAATCAATAAATAGAACAAAATAAAAAATAATAAAGACTGCAAGTGACGTCGCTAGAGGAAGTGCAAGTGTCTGAGAGTGCAAGCCTGAGAATGCAAGTCTGAGCGTGCAAGCGTCTGCACCCAGACCCTTTTGGAAGAAAGCCGACTGTGTTGTCGCCTCGCGTCGGCTGCGTCTGGGCCAAAAAGCTGCGCTTGAACCATAGACTGTATAAAAACATGGACGTAGTGTCCATGACGTCACCCATAGGTTCCTGAAGAGGTTTTTGAAGCTCAAAAGTGGGCAGAGCCAGCCGTCGCCATCTTGGCAGCGCATCACCGCGCGTCACTCCCGGAT
>NW_015536784.1:21076-24608 GCF_001515605.1 Sinocyclocheilus anshuiensis | reverse complement strand
CAGGCTGTAAACATGTTTTTTTCTGCTGTAAAGTTGGGCATTTTAACATGGGGAGTCTATGGGATTGACTCCCCTTTGCAGCCAGCCTCTAGCGGTCAGTTGATGAATTACAGTTTAAGTCACTTCCTTGTTGGCTTCACGAGAGAGAGCGGGAGGTTGCCGCTCGGCTTGAACACACCAAACAGACGACAGCCGACTGCAAACTAGAGCGTGCATTCTGCGCCTGCGTGAGAGGATATACCTTTCCATACCTGTAGGTGGCAGTAGTTTGTATTGTCGTTCCAAAAAGGGAAACCGGAACTAGTACTGTACACTTGACCGCAACACTGGACTGTGACTGGAGCATTGATGGAAGGAAGTGACGGTAGTACCGGAAGTGATCTTTCCCGTTAATGCTTCACACTCCAGTCCAGTTGGTGGCGGTAATACACCATAAGTTGGCTTGTCAACCGCCATAAAATCGTACAAGAAGAAGAAGAAGTACTGTACACTTACAAACCGTAAACGAAGAAGCGTTTGCGTATCGTTTTCGCAGTAATTTTTCGCTCACCACAAAGGGATTCGCTTGTGCAAATATGTCTGATAATCTGAAAATGGCACTGGAATTGTCAGCACTTAGTCTTGCTATTGTAGAAGAAGAAAAGAGGAATAGGAGGCGTAAAATTCGGAGAAACCGCAGTAAATGGGTGAAATCTTGGATACTACAGCGACAAGCTCAAGGGGCTTTCCCGAACCTTTGTCGAGAGCTAGAGATTAGAGGTCTACACGGAGGACCCGAGGACCCTGGATCCGTACGGGTTCGGGGCTATATTTGAAATGGTCAGCCGGGTCCGGGTCCGGGTCGGGTCCCAATCTATTACTTCGGGTCCCGGGTCTGTTTAACATTGTGTGTAATACCCGAGTCGATCGGACTCGGAGAACACCCGGCCGTTATCAGAGTCAGTCAGCGCTGTGCGTGTGTTGTTTTGTAACTTTCAACTTGTAAAATTAGGATGAGAAAAGGTGTGAGTCGGTAATTTTAAATAAGGTGGAAAAAACCACGAGCGACGTCATCAGAAGCAGGGTGGGCGGAGTTAATGCACACGCGCGGTGATCATGGATACCTTCATGAGTGATGTGAGTTATTATTGATTATTTTTTAAATAATATTATGAATGAACCGTCTTGTTGTTATATCTAAAATTGTTGCTCAGACTCGGCTCAGAGATGATAGCAAATAAGTAAAGCTAACATCAGCAGCTATGGCACTGGATGAGCAATCGTTATTATAATCCAAGTGGGCAAACGGTCTACATTATTATGCAAGTTGACTCGAGATACAAAAAATGCAAAACTGCAAAGTCGCATTTGTCATCCGTCGCCGTGACAGCAAGTGAACTTTTGAAACTGGAATAATGAGTGGATTACGCATTTCAATTGGCAAGAGAGGAATAGCACAGATGGAACTTTCTTGGCAAGGAGGATTGTGTGCATCACAGTCAGGTACAAGGAGAAGGCTTCTTACATTAGATAAGACAAAAAGTGTAATTTTTGCAACTTGTTTATCGACTTGTTAATAGCAATTTGCTGTGGAATATGTGCCGATCGGGTCCAGTCGGGTCTGTGTCTTCCCGGCCGGGTTCGGGTCCATCTTTCAAATAGCCTAATTGACGGTCCGCGTCGATTCCGGGTAGTACATTTTTGACATTTCTCGGTTCTGCACGGGCCCGGGTCCAACTTTCAAAATAATAGACGGGGCTGGGTCGGTTCAGTGTAGCACATTTACGGGTCTTACGGGTTTACGAATTTTTGGACCCGTGTAGACCTCTACTAGAGATAGCTGAAACCTCCGATTTTAACATTTTCGCTCGTATTTTTCCTGTTCAGTTCCACATGTTGAAGGAACTCATCAGTCCGATCATCCAAAGGCAAAACACAAACTACCGTGATTGTATCTCCGTCGGTGAACGCCTCATGATTACACTGCGGTTCTTGGCAACAGGTATGCAAGCTAAAAGCAATATTACACCTTTTCTTTTTTTATATACTACGCATTTTAAGTTTAAGGTAGATGTACTTTCATTTTGAATAATGTGCTTGAGCTAGCTTGAAATTCTAGTTCTATATTGTGGCAAATCTACTAACAAACAGACATATTTTTAATTGTTTATAATACAGTAACAATTTAATGCAACGAAGAAGTGTAATCAGCCTGTTTTATAGATATATAACTTACCTTAGCTGTAAGGTTTTTGATAATGCCTTTAGAAAATGCCTACAAAAAGTGCTTGATTGACACTGGAAAATGTGTTGAAACCATTCAGTATAGATAACTGTGTTATGTGCTTTCTATTATTTACAGGGGAAAGCTTCAGGAGCCTAACCAGTTCCGAGTGGGGGTATCAACCATTCGACAATTCATTCCTGAAACCTGTTCTGCAATCTATCAGGTTTTAAAAGATAAATACCTCAAGGTATGCGTGTTATTTCTGTTTATATATCCATGTAATTTTTTTTTAAAGATATTTTCATTTTATGAATCCTGTAGCTGACATGAAAGAAGCCAACATGTGTTCTTAGATGTAATTTTTTGGTATTTCAGTGCCCTGACACAGTGGAACAGTGGCAGCAAGTAGCACATGGATTTGAGACTCAGTGGAACTTCCCAAACTGCCTGGGTGCTCTGGATGGAAAACACATCGACATTTGCCCCCCTCCTGCATCTGGATCAACATTCTACAATTACAAGCATTCATTTTCAATAGTTCTAATGGCACTGGTTGACAGCAGTTACAGGTTCCTGTATGTAGATGCTGGGTGCAATGGACGGATTTCTGACGGTGGAGTGTTTGGGGGGTGCTCACTGCAGAATGCCCTAGAAAATAGAACTAACATCCCTGCCCCTGCACCACTTCCTGGTTCTGACCAGCTGGCTCCTTATTGTATTGTGGCAGATGAAGCATTTCCCTTGAAGGAGTATTTCATGAAGCCATATCCAAACCGCAGACTATCAGTTCAGCAACGCATCTTCAATTACAGACTTTCACGAGCTTGGAGGGTGGTAGAAAATGCTTTTGGCATCCTGGCAAATCGTTTTAGAGTCTTTCTAACCACCATTAACATTCAAGATACTGCCAAAGTGGAGGACATTGTTTTAGCTTGCTGTGCTCTGCACAACTTTCTGCAGACAGAATGCGCTATACATGTTAGGAATCGACCAGGAAGGGCCAGATCATGACACTGTTCCAGGAAGATGGAGACAAGACCCAGACTTACTGCAGGCCCCCCTGCCAAACACCACCAATACAACAACATGAGCCAAGCGAACAGGATCGAACTATGCCAGTACTTTATTTCAGAAATTGGTGCAGTGCCTTTCCAGTGGGGCAAAATATAGCTAGTGTGAGTATGTATACAAAGTTTAGTAAATGAGTAGATATTGTACACTGACATACTTGTTTACAGTACTAGACATTGTTTTCAGTTTTATGACTATAGTGTGACATTGCTAAATAAAACTACATTTTTTTAACAAATTGTTCTCGTGTTCTTT
>NW_015536784.1:3956-21023 GCF_001515605.1 Sinocyclocheilus anshuiensis | reverse complement strand
TATATATATATATATATATATATATATACAGTATATATATATATATATATACAGTATATATATAATGGTGTGTGTTGGTAGGTCCTTAAACGTGTGGAAAAAAAAAAGTGCAGAAATTATTTATAACGTGTACATAAGTTTCAATTAGTTATTTGTTGCCACAACACATTACAGATGTGTAAATATACTTTGTGGGTTTAAAATGTATGCTAAGTATAGTAAATGGGTAAATATACTATACTCACAAACTAACTTTATCACCAGGAAGTGCCCTTGGTTTCAGCTCTAGGACTATTGTCTGAATTTGTTTTGGGCTCTCTTTTGACCAAAAAAAGAAAGAAAGCAATCAAAGTATCCTGTACCCAAAGTATTTTACTTTCAAATGTGCAGTGGACTGAATATAGACAAAAATATATGCTTTGCTCAATTATATGACAATCCCAACACAAAGCAGAGCCTGAACATCTGTTAGCTAAATACCATGACAATCATATTTAAATTATAATCGAAATCAATTATAGGAATTATTTAATTTAATGATACATTTTATTAGCGAAGCCTTAGTATACTGCATAGCATTTCATAAAGAGCATCACTATTTTTATGACAATATAAACCCTGTTTTGATTTTGACTTATTTATTTACTGACTTAACCAAACACTCACATTTTCAAATGCTATTCAACAGGCAAGTTTCACACTAAAACTTCTCTAATATTTCTAATTCATATTCATCCCAAGCCAGTAACAATAACGGAAGCAGAGCTCCTAGAGATTTGAAATGCAGCTCCAAATGTGTCCCCAGTTTTAGCAAAGGATTGTCAGCCAGCTCTATGCTTCTTTCCTAATGTGTTTAAAATCAGGCCTGAATCTATGAAAATACTGGCTAGTGAACATGACACTCATGATAGATCTGAATCCAGAAAAAGAGACTTGAATTAAACACATAAATAAAATCTATGCTTAAGATTGCTTTAATCGTTTTTGTTTATAAAACACACCTGAAAAAGCCAACCATCTTTTCTGAGAAGTATTTCTTATAAACATAGGCATCTCTTCAAGCTAATGGTACATTTAATTTTTTAGTTTAAAAACACTATACATAATAATATTATCATGCTTTTGCATGGATTATACTCCAACTACCTCAGTGCAAACAGCTCTGAAAATTATCTAAATATAGGAAGAGACTAAAGAGGTGAACTTACACAGAGCCCAGGCAAGGATGGGATGAGTCTAAACCGAAAACTCTGAATGAGAAACTAAAAATATGAAACGGTTCACAGTAATTTATCAAGCCACTCCTCAACACCGCAATTTCCATTTTAGGAGGAGATGTAAAAAACATGTTAGAGAAAACATGTAAATACAGACCCACACACGGATAATAGATTTATCATTTGTTTAGCTTCACCGTTAAAAAGCTTGAATGAAATGTGTTCACATTCCACTTTTGGATTATTGGAGATGTTTACAGCTTTGTGTTTGTTGTTTCCTTAAGTTCTTAGTTAAATCTAATTTAGTTCACCAAAAATGAAAATTCTGTCATAATTTCTTACCCTCATGTCATTCCAAGCATGTAAGTGGTTATATTTTTTCTATGGAATAAGCCCTAAAATGCACAAAAGAAAAAGCATAATAAATGTAGTCCATATGCTTATGTGCTAAATTTCCAAATCTTCTGAACTCATTTGATAGCTTTAAGACACAGACTGACTTTAAAGGGTTAGTTCACCCAAAAATTTAAATTACCCCATGATTTGCTTACCCTCAAGCCATCCTAGATGCATATTACTTTTTTTTTTTCAGACGAATACAATCGTAGTTATATTAAAAAACATCCTGGCTCTTCCCAGCTTTATAATGGGAGTGGATGGTAGCCCAAAATTTGAAGTCCAAAAAATTTAACCAATCCATTATAAATAAAGTCCACACAGTTCCGGGGGGTTAATAAAGGCCTTCTGAAGCGACGCGATGCGTTTGTGTAAGAAAAATATCCATATTTACAGCTTTATAAACCTTAATCTCTAACTTCCGCTAACTGTCGTACGCGCGTTCACGAGAGAGTGACATCCAGCGGATGATGTAGGCGTAGCGTAAACTCCAGTGAGAATATGCTAGTCTCGAGAGAAACAAGTTTTGTTTACAGTAAAGGAAAACCAGTGTCCTCTTGGCTTATATTGAAATCCTCCAACATTTTTCTTTACAAATCCTCGTTTTATACTACTAATTCGTGACCGGTGTTTTGTTTTGCTCTCTCCTCTGTGCTTCCACGTTCGTCACTTTCGCGTTCGTCACCGCGTTTGCCTACATGCTACGTCATCCGCTGGACGCCACTCTCTCGTGAATGCGTGTATGACAGTTAGCGGAAGCTAGAGATTAAGGTTTATAAAGCTGTAAATATGGATATTTTTCTTACGCAAATGCATCGCGTCGCTTCAGAAGGCCTTTATTAACCTCCCGGAGCCGTGGACTTCTTTTATAATGGATTGGTAGAGCCAGGATGTAGGGTTCACTACATGTAGGGTAAATAATGAGAGGCAAACGCAGGTCTACACAGAAACCAAATGATAAAGATGCTCCGAAGACAACAAGAGGCTGTTCAGTGCCAAGTTGTGGGAAAACACAGTGTTTGCTTTGCCTTCCTTCTGATGGCAACATTAGGAAAGAGTAATCAGTGAATGAACTTTATTTTTAATGAAGATCCAGACTGTGTTGGTAAGAACTTGGTCCTTTGTTCACTTCATTTTACCGCAGATTTGTTTACAAACAAAGCACAATTCGACGCAGGATTTTCAGAAAGATTGAAACTAAAAGACGATGCTGTGGCGACTATAGGATCCGACCGTAATGTTGCACCACACAAGTGTGAGTAACTGTTTTTATTACGTGGTCACTATTGCTTTGTCTGTTATTACCGATCGTTTGATATGTACTGAGTATTTATGTGTTTTTAACCTAAATCACAGCAGCGTCCATCTGTGAAGGATGTTTGTCAAATACACAGCTGTTAGCCAATCATAGCAGTGGGCATTCGAGTCTACAATCTGCGTCCGAGATCTACAATCTGCCACGTCTATTCAAGCAGAGCGTTCTGATGAGGGGGGTCAACACAGGACAGAAAATAGCCTATTACTTCTAAATTATCATGTGTTTTGATGTGAACATCTTGATAACATTATAAGTGGACCTCAAAGAACAGTACAAAATAATACAAAATGCAGTTCATGACCCCTTTAATAAAAGCAGATAAAGTGATCCCATGGCCTGTTCCAGACAGTACCTGTAACTGCGAACATTTCCTCTCATCAGCAAGACCACAAGAAGCATTCTGGCTTCAGATCTCAGCTGCTCTTCCAAACAAAATGCATCGTGTCGAATACTGTCTTTATACAGTAAAACACAACATAGCCACATTCATACACCACATACAAGGCATAACATACTGTAAACATGGATAGACAAAACTAGCATTTTAGCATTGGTTATGTCAGCAAGAAAAGCATTTTACAAGATGTTAGAACCCAAAATGGTCATTTATATTAAACCTATCAGCAGCTTTATTCATTATTTTATTCACTTAGCTCAGGTTCAGATGTCCTGTTTGGATGTGTACAGTGTTGGGTTGGTTCAGTTATCAAAAATGACTTGGCTAATTCTTTCATTTATGCATCTTTAACACAGTATTATTTATATTGTTAGTTCTCAAGGGGTGGGTCACCAATTTTATTCTGACAGGGTCAATTCAATATTTGAGTTTAAGGAGATTTTTGTTTAGTTTTGTAAAGAGAAACCAATTGTGAAGCACTGTTTCTGACACGTATTCTACAATCTTGAACAATTTCATAAACCTGAGGAATCTCAACAGGCATTTTATTCCTTGACATGTTGTATTTCATATAAGAATTAAGTTCACCCAAAAATGAAAAATTGGCTGAATTTACATAGCCGATTAATCTGACCAAGAACTACCCACATAGACAGGGCCAACATGTAAACTTACCACAGTTCATTGTATTTTATATTTTGTGTGTTGTTTAGGGCCATTCTGAATGGAAATAAAATACAGCAGATGTTATAATAGACAGACATATTAAAAAAGCAAGTAATAGAGTAGGAGTTTGCACGGACAATGCAGAAAACACAAAAATTAGGAGGAATGTAAATTTGCTGTCATTTTGTCCTTCTATCTACCATTATTCTTATGAAAATATGCAGTTACACGATTAAAACCTCATCAAGGACTGATTAAAAAAAGCCGCTTCATCTGACAAAAGAGTAGCTTCATTTGAGAGTGATTAGAAGTTCCCACATATAAACACAACACATTCAATTTGGTACTCCAATTTCACCTCTTTGGCCCGGTCACACACAGCCTACTGTGTCGCTCTTTTCCAAAGAAATTTCTCAGGAAGTTCCAGACACAAAAATTAAGCTACTAATAGCTTACAGCTGTTAAACTCTCTACTCTCTTTTCCAAAGAAATCACAAATATACCGAGTCAGGAAGGTCCAAACGCCAATATTTTTTTATACAAATAAAGCCGACATTCTTGCACAACATGAGTGGTGCAGCTCCCAGTGGCACATATTCCCCCACATTTTGGAAAAGCTTTATTTTGTCTCATCACAAACGTTTATTACATACACATGTTTTTAAGTCCCGTCGTATTGTGAGGCTGTCAGCTGTCATGCTGTCTAGTAAAATAACGAAGGGCTTTGAAGGGACAGTATATAATATTGACAGCTAGTGGTTAAAATGGGTACTGTAGTAGAAATTCAAGATAATGGAGAGAGTCGTTTCTCCCAACACCTCCTCCTCAGATGCTCACGCATGTTGCTCGATTGAAAACATGTAACAGGAATAAGCGCAACTGACAATGAAAGGTGACGAAACTTACGACTGTATTTTGATTTGTCCGCGTTTTGATATATTTCTGGTCATAAAACCCTTTAGGTGAATGCCAAAGTTTTTTAGTTCAGGTAGAATTTGCCATTTCTGTCCCAGATCATTTACTGGTTGGTTCAGTTATCAAAAATGACTTGGCTAATTCTTTCATTTATGCATCTTTAACACAGTATTATTTATATTGTTAGTTCTCAAGGGGTGGGTCACCAATTTTATTCTGACAGGGTCAATTCAATATTTGAGTTTAAGGAGATTTTTGTTTAGTTTTGTAAAGAGAAACCAATTGTGAAGCACTGTTTCTGACACGTATTCTACAATCTTGAACAATTTCATAAACCTGAGGAATCTCAACAGGCATTTTATTCCTTGACATGTTGTATTTCATATAAGAATTAAGTTCACCCAAAAATGAAAAATTGGCTGAATTTACATAGCCGATTAATCTGACCAAGAACTACCCACATAGACAGGGCCAACATGTAAACTTACCACAGTTCATTGTATTTTATATTTTGTGTGTTGTTTAGGGCCATTCTGAATGGAAATAAAATACAGCAGATGTTATAATAGACAGACATATTAAAAAAGCAAGTAATAGAGTAGGAGTTTGCACGGACAATGCAGAAAACACAAAAATTAGGAGGAATGTAAATTTGCTGTCATTTTGTCCTTCTATCTACCATTATTCTTATGAAAATATGCAGTTACACGATTAAAACCTCATCAAGGACTGATTAAAAAAAGCCGCTTCATCTGACAAAAGAGTAGCTTCATTTGAGAGTGATTAGAAGTTCCCACATATAAACACAACACATTCAATTTGGTACTCCAATTTCACCTCTTTGGCCCGGTCACACACAGCCTACTGTGTCGCTCTTTTCCAAAGAAATTTCTCAGGAAGTTCCAGACACAAAAATTAAGCTACTAATAGCTTACAGCTGTTAAACTCTCTACTCTCTTTTCCAAAGAAATCACAAATATACCGAGTCAGGAAGGTCCAAACGCCAATATTTTTTTATACAAATAAAGCCGACATTCTTGCACAACATGAGTGGTGCAGCTCCCAGTGGCACATATTCCCCCACATTTTGGAAAAGCTTTATTTTGTCTCATCACAAACGTTTATTACATACACATGTTTTTAAGTCCCGTCGTATTGTGAGGCTGTCAGCTGTCATGCTGTCTAGTAAAATAACGAAGGGCTTTGAAGGGACAGTATATAATATTGACAGCTAGTGGTTAAAATGGGTACTGTAGTAGAAATTCAAGATAATGGAGAGAGTCGTTTCTCCCAACACCTCCTCCTCAGATGCTCACGCATGTTGCTCGATTGAAAACATGTAACAGGAATAAGCGCAACTGACAATGAAAGGTGACGAAACTTACGACTGTATTTTGATTTGTCCGCGTTTTGATATATTTCTGGTCATAAAACCCTTTAGGTGAATGCCAAAGTTTTTTAGTTCAGGTAGAATTTGCCATTTCTGTCCCAGATCATTTACTGGCTTCCATGGCTGCAGCACGCTGTGCTTCCCACCAACTGGCAACCCAGGGTGTCGCAATACTATTTGGTAAATTGGCAGTGGGGGAATCACACAAACCACAAAAAACGTGTTTAAAATGATGGCCACAGAGAAGTAATGCTATTTCACAATTATTTAAACAAACAAAAAATATATATATGAAATACATCTAAAAATAAATAATTCTGATTACAATAGTGTATAATACATTACAATTAATATATTATGGTTAGGGATGCACGATATTATCAGAACGTTATCGGAATTGGACGATAGTGGCTTAAAATGTAAACATCGGCCCAATATGAAAAATTATGCCTATGCCTTGCTGATAACTCACATGTGCTCAGGGTGTGCTAGCGATAAGATCACGTCAGCTGTCTGGTCATACTTGAAGCGAAATTTTGCCTGAATGATGATTAGATAAACTGTTTTGGATGGCCACATTTAATTTTAAAATGCAAACACAGAATTATGAGTCCGTGTGTGATTGAGTCAACAGTCACTACCACGGGCAGCGACAGCCTTCCCCGGGTCCTAATGCCCATTAGGTAAGGCCTTTTATTTACTTAGGGGGCACTGCTGGCCTACTTGAAATAAAATGCAAGTAAAATTATGGAAGAAAAATAATGACAAATGTCTTTGAAACAAAAAAGCATGTTGAATTGCACTAACTGAAAAAACAATGCATTGCATTAACAGTGCTTGCATTTTAATGCCTTTTATGGGTTTGCATTTTTAGGGTCTGAAATTTAACATGGTTGTTTATTTAAGCTGTAAATATTTCAAAACATTTCACACACATTTTCATAATTAAAAATGCAATAATTCATATTCACCTTCAAGAGTTCACTTCCGAAATATTCAATCTGTTTAAAAATACAATGAATAATATTCGACAGGCAATTTTCAGTCCATTTTATTTGCATCTTGTCGAATACTGTCTGTATACAGTAAAACACAACATAGCCACATTCATACACCACATACAAGGCATAACATACTGTAAACATGGATAGACAAAACTAGCATTTTAGCATTGGTTATGTCAGCAAGAAAAGCATTTTACAAGATGTTAGAACCCAAAATGGTCATTTATATTAAACCTATCAGCAGCTTTATTCATTATTTTATTCACTTAGCTCAGGTTCAGATGTCCTGTTTGGATGTGTACAGTGTTGGGTTGGTTCAGTTATCAAAAATGACTTGGCTAATTCTTTCATTTATGCATCTTTAACACAGTATTATTTATATTGTTAGTTCTCAAGGGGTGGGTCACCAATTTTATTCTGACAGGGTCAATTCAATATTTGAGTTTAAGGAGATTTTTGTTTAGTTTTGTAAAGAGAAACCAATTGTGAAGCACTGTTTCTGACACGTATTCTACAATCTTGAACAATTTCATAAACCTGAGGAATCTCAACAGGCATTTTATTCCTTGACATGTTGTATTTCATATAAGAATTAAGTTCACCCAAAAATGAAAAATTGGCTGAATTTACATAGCCGATTAATCTGACCAAGAACTACCCACATAGACAGGGCCAACATGTAAACTTACCACAGTTCATTGTATTTTATATTTTGTGTGTTGTTTAGGGCCATTCTGAATGGAAATAAAATACAGCAGATGTTATAATAGACAGACATATTAAAAAAGCAAGTAATAGAGTAGGAGTTTGCACGGACAATGCAGAAAACACAAAAATTAGGAGGAATGTAAATTTGCTGTCATTTTGTCCTTCTATCTACCATTATTCTTATGAAAATATGCAGTTACACGATTAAAACCTCATCAAGGACTGATTAAAAAAAGCCGCTTCATCTGACAAAAGAGTAGCTTCATTTGAGAGTGATTAGAAGTTCCCACATATAAACACAACACATTCAATTTGGTACTCCAATTTCACCTCTTTGGCCCGGTCACACACAGCCTACTGTGTCGCTCTTTTCCAAAGAAATTTCTCAGGAAGTTCCAGACACAAAAATTAAGCTACTAATAGCTTACAGCTGTTAAACTCTCTACTCTCTTTTCCAAAGAAATCACAAATATACCGAGTCAGGAAGGTCCAAACGCCAATATTTTTTTATACAAATAAAGCCGACATTCTTGCACAACATGAGTGGTGCAGCTCCCAGTGGCACATATTCCCCCACATTTTGGAAAAGCTTTATTTTGTCTCATCACAAACGTTTATTACATACACATGTTTTTAAGTCCCGTCGTATTGTGAGGCTGTCAGCTGTCATGCTGTCTAGTAAAATAACGAAGGGCTTTGAAGGGACAGTATATAATATTGACAGCTAGTGGTTAAAATGGGTACTGTAGTAGAAATTCAAGATAATGGAGAGAGACGTTTCTCCCAACACCTCCTCCTCAGACGCTCGTAGCTAGATTGAAAACATGCAACAGGAATAAGCGCAATTGACAATGAAAGGGGACAAGACTTACGACTGTAATTTGATTTGATTTGTCCGCGTTTTGATATATTTCTGATCATAAAACCCTTTAGGTGGATGCCAAAGTTTTTTTAGTTCAGGTAGAATTTGCCATTTCTGTCCCAGATCATTTACTGGCTTCCATGGCTGCAGCACGCTGTGCTTCCCACCAACTGGCAACCCAGGGTGTCGCAATACTATTTGGTAAATTGGCAGTGGGGGAATCACACAAACCACAAAAAACGTGTTTAAAATGATGGCCACAGAGAAGTTCTGAAGAAATTTCTCGGGAAGTTTCAGACTACAAAATGAGATTGATTTCCTCAATACAACAAAGCTGAGATGACTGCAGACATGTGGCACTGTCTTCAGTCTTTTCTCTTTGCCAAAGAAGTTTTGAGTCAATATGTTCTAGATGCCAGAATTAGACTTTACTGCTCAGCTGCAGAACATGAGTGGTGCAAGTTGATGGTTAGATCCAGTGCTGTTTTTAAATCTGTAATAAGGAGAGATCATCAGTGGATTAACGGGGCATCAGGTTCTCTCAGTACACACGGATATAATCACAGAGAGAAGCGAGGAACCCATGCGCTCATCAGTCTGGCACACAGCAGACTTAATGCTATTTCACAATTATTTAAACAAACAAAAAATATATATATGAAATACATCTAAAAATAAATAATTCTGATTACAATAGTGTATAATACATTACAATTAATATATTATGGTTAGGGATGCACGATATTATCAGAACGTTATCGGAATTGGACGATAGTGGCTTAAAATGTAAACATCGGCCCAATATGAAAAATTATGCCTATGCCTTGCTGATAACTCACATGTGCTCAGGGTGTGCTAGCGATAAGATCACGTCAGCTGTCTGGTCATACTTGAAGCGAAATTTTGCCTGAATGATGATTAGATAAACTGTTTTGGATGGCCACATTTAATTTTAAAATGCAAACACAGAATTATGAGTCCGTGTGTGATTGAGTCAACAGTCACTACCACGGGCAGCGACAGCCTTCCCCGGGTCCTAATGCCCATTAGGTAAGGCCTTTTATTTACTTAGGGGGCACTGCTGGCCTACTTGAAATAAAATGCAAGTAAAATTATGGAAGAAAAATAATGACAAATGTCTTTGAAACAAAAAAGCATGTTGAATTGCACTAACTGAAAAAACAATGCATTGCATTAACAGTGCTTGCATTTTAATGCCTTTTATGGGTTTGCATTTTTAGGGTCTGAAATTTAACATGGTTGTTTATTTAAGCTGTAAATATTTCAAAACATTTCACACACATTTTCATAATTAAAAATGCAATAATTCATATTCACCTTCAAGAGTTCACTTCCGAAATATTCAATCTGTTTAAAAATACAATGAATAATATTCGACAGGCAATTTTCAGTCCATTTTATTTCACTTTACAAATTCACTGGTTCAAATTCGGTAGAAAATTCAGCATTGCACATCCGGGAACTGCAGGAATAGCAGTAGAGTACTAATGCATGATCTCCATCTGCTGTTATTCGCTCACCAGCAGGTGGCGCAAGCAGGTGTTGATGAAGACCAAAGCAACAGGTAGAGCAAGTCATTCATTCAGAAAAACTGATTTGCAGAAATGGAGCAAGCGGTTAGTAGAACTTATGATTATCAGGGCCAGTATGTATATGCGGAATAGCTGATTAAGACTCAAAAGCTCGGTTTACGTTTAATTCGGCATCTTCGCTGTTACTCGTTTCCCCGTGTAGCTACATGTAACCAGCTTTCTCTACCAAAGGAGATTATAATGCTATGTTACCCGATGCTGATATACAGAACTAACATTACATCTAAGACATATTGTTTTCGGTTGTTAGTTTCCTTAACTTTATATCATGGCTTTTGTGACACTCCTGAAATACTGGGGTTTCCCTCTTATGTCACACTCAAGGATTCCCCAAAGATGCTTAACAGCCTCAATGAACAAATACAGTGACATAAACAAGACCTCAGATCTCAGTATACACCTTATTGATGATGCAAACTATAGAGGCACTGTTAATGCAATGCATTGTTTTTTTCAGTTAGTGCAATACAACATGCTTTTTTGTTTCAAAGACATTTGTCATTATTTTTCTTCCATATAAAATACAAAAATAGCATTAAGATTGGGTTTCTGATTAAATAAAGTGTAGCAGGTGTTGATTATAAATTGGTTTATTGTAAATTCACTTTAAATCCTTATGTTTTTCTGTTGGTAAATAATGTATATATATATATGTGAGAAAAGAAAAGAAAAAGATTTATTTTAGTTCTTTACGAGTCGGCGTTGTGACGTCACTGGGGCGCTGCGCGATTTTGCTTCAGTCCGCGGGAGGTCTGAGCAGAATAATCAAAGTCACATTACGCAGTAACCCATCATTAAAACCTGGTGAAGACCCAAGAGTTATTATTGACATATTAAAGCAACACTTTAGCGAACTGACGTATTCTGCAATGCCGCTTGCTGACTTCTACAATACCTTACCTACAGCGGGAGAGAATGCGATGGATTATTGGATTCATCTGAATAAAGCAGTTGACGTGGCAGAAGACTGTTTGAAGAGGCAGGGACGCAACCTCGAAGATCCTAGTAAAGAAGTAACTATGATGTTGGTTAAACACTGCCCAGACCCTGCTCTTTCTGCAGTGTTGAAGTTAAAAAATGCTGACAAGTGGAAAGCTAGCGAAATTCAGGAACACCTGGATGACCATCAGACACAATTGAAAATTCAGCAGCAACGGGCCAGATCAAAACCTTCAGGTGTGGAGAGATATGCTACTGCGAACGTGCAGGCTGCTGCAATGGATGAATCAACCCTGGTGGGCACTTCCGTAAGACCACAAAATCAAATGGCAGTTGTGGGTGATGTTGGCACAGTGTCTGATCATACCAGCTTGCAGAATCTCATTGCTCAACTTGATCATATGTTAAAGCAAAACCAGCAAGCAGCAGTCCAGACCCCATACATGTCAAGCGGACCTCAGCCATTCCGAAAGCCATGTAGAGTTTGCAAAGCAACTGATCACTCTACTACAATGCACTGCAGACGGGATGGTCTGTGTTTGTCTTGCTGTAAGCCAGGCCATTGGAGGAGAGAGTGAAGGCAAGATTTGGGGCCAGTGTTCCTGGTATGCATTCGAGCCAGGAGCAGCAGCCTTTAAACTAATGGACCTGCATATGGAGAGGGGATGTGCGGGTGGACAAAATCAAACCGTAGTGGATTATAGTAGTCACGCCATGACACTACTCTCTCACCTTCATGAGGCAGCAGGCATCGCACAACAGCATTCTGCCAAAGAGCAACAAAAACAAGCTCAGGGATATAACAAAAGAGTAAAGGGCACCCATTTGAACGTTGGAGATCGTGTACTGATTGCTAATAAGGGAGAGAGATGGAGGAGGAAACTTGCCGATAAGTGGGAGGCAACCGTCTACGTGGTCATCAACCGGAACCCTCTGACACATACCTATGTGGTGCAAGATGAGAACGGAGCTAAGAGAGTTGTACATCGCAATCTCTTGTTGGACATCAGTTTTTTACCTGTTCAGGTGGAACTTGGAGGAGCCAGTAATCTGCATCTCAATGAATGTGATGATGAATGGGAGTCCGTTGCTAACTCACAGCCCCAGGATCTTGCAGATTGTTTAGAGAGTGAAAGCTCAGAGAGACGAACAAGCCTTTGGGTGCTAGATGAAACAGAACATTCCCTGGGTCAAAGCTCTCAAAGTGAAACTGGATCTGTGCAGTTCGATACTGAGAGAGAACAGCAGAGCCAATGTGATGATTGCTCCTCATCAGAGAAGTCCTCTGAGGCTGAGTGTCATATAACAGAAACTTGTAATGTTCAGACGGACTGTTTCAATCTCAATAGTGGCAGAACTACTCCCATTATAGAGACAAGAGACATGTCTAAAACAGAACAGCCTGATCAAAGGACTGGAGACCGAGGCACTCAGGGTGTAAAAAATACTCAAGAAAGAGTCACATGTGCTGGTAGAGTGGTCAAAAAGGTCAATCATCTTATTGAATCTATGGCACAGAGACAGTTAAACATTAAATCAATTACAAACACATTGGGTAGAAAGTCCCAGTCATTACTCACCTTGTTTTAGAGATTTATTTTATTGTCCAAGTTCATATCCTGTGATATACTCTTCGGATATAGCTTTATTCCCATGATTGTAAATCAATTCGTTTGACATGATCCATAGATGTGATACAATTGACTCCAAGATTTGTGGTTTGAAACCTGGTATGGTGTAAAAGGCATCATTTTATTCTGGGAGGTTTTTAAGGCCTGATCACCCTTGAATTTCTCTCAACCTTTGCTAGAAGGTAGCATTTTTAAGCTGAAATAGGTAAAGAGATATTTTTGAGAATCTGGTCAAGTATGTAAGTGAAATCGATTAAGTCTTTGGGATTTTGGTGAATTCAGAAGGGGGTGAATGTAGCAGGTGTTGATTATAAATTGGTTTATTGTAAATTCACTTTAAATCCTTATGTTTTTCTGTTGGTAAATAATGTATATATATATATGTGAGAAAAGAAAAGAAAAAGATTTATTTTAGTTCTTTACGAGTTCCGTGCGCGTCGCCGTTGTGACGTCACTGGCGCGCTGCGCGCTTTTGCTTCAGTCCGCGGGAGGTCTGAGCAGAGCGAGGTATGCATTTTGTTCAGTCTTGTTCAGAAGAGTGTTCAAAGGGAAATCATCACCAATTACTTGATCAGTGTTTTGTTATGATGTGCAAATGAGCTACATGAATGTGTTACCTTCTTCTTAGAACTGAGTTTAAAGCTGTTTTAACCTGCAAAAGTGTAGTTTTAACCGAGAGAATGCAGTGTGATGTTGTCAGCGTGAAAATTAGCCTGTGAAAGTTAGCCTATGAAGCGTGGCTGCTGATTTCTCTTTTTTTGTGTGAATGTTTAGCAGGAGCAGGCTTGATTGTACAACGAATAATTAACTGCATGGTTTCTACTGATGCAGGTACAGTTTCTTATGTGTTTTCATAATTTCTCTGTGTGTTCAAACTTGAATTGGTTTTCATGTATATACAAAATGCTGGAAATGTTGAATTCATTAAGTGAAGTCTTTTATATAACACATCTTCTGCATATGTAGTTATGTTGAATTTGAAGTGATCATTAGTTGCTACTATTTTCTTTATATTATTTCTTCATCTTGTAAAATATTAAATTCTCTGTATTGTGAACTCTTGCTTCAGTCCGCGGGAGGTCTGAGCAGAGCGAGCAGGAGCAGGCTTGATTGTACAACGAATAATTAACTGCATGTTTTCTACTGATGCAGAGCACTTAACATAAAAGGCAACTGAACCAGCAGACTGACTCCAGTGTTTATTCCACACCCCACATCACAACGCAGAGGGGTAGTCGAGCCGTGAAGGGCTGAACCGGCTACAAAAGCAGTAATTCATGTTATAAAATCACTGTTTAAAAGGTCAGAAGCTATAGCTTACATGTACAGTGCTGCTTGAAAGTTTGTGAACCCTTTAGAATTTCTATATTTCTGCATAGATATGACCCAAAACATAATTAGATTTTCACATAAATCCTGAAAGTAGACAAAGAGAATCCAATCAAACAAAGCAGACAAAAATATATACTTTGTCATTTATTAATTGAGAAAAATGTTCCAGTGTTACATATCTGTCAGTGGAAAAGTATGTGTTTCTTGTAACTGCTGATCAGTCCTGCACAATGGCTTGTAGGAATTTTAGCCCATTCCTCAGTACAGAACTACTTCAGCTCTGTGATGTTGTTGGGTTTCCTCCTATGAACTGCTTTCTTCAGGTCCTTCCACAATGATGGCAAGCCATCCTGGACCAGATGCAGCAAAACAGGCCCAAACCATGATACTACCACCACCATGTTTCACAGATGGCTCTTATGCTGGAATGTTGTGTTTTCTTTCTCCAAACATAATGCTGCTCATTTAAACCAAAAATGTTCTATTTTGGTCTCATCCATCCACAAAACATTTCTCCAGTATTCCTCTGGCTTGTCCACATGCTCATTAGCAAACTGCAGATGAGCAGCAATGTTCTTTTTGGAGAGCAGTGGCTTTCTTCTTGCGACTCTGCCATGGACACCATGGTTGCTCAGTGTTCTCCTGTCATGGTATTGAGGATGGAAGAGAGCGCTGGTTATTCACTCCCCCACCGACAATTCCTGCCGGACCTGAGACTCGAACCTGCAACCTTCGGATTACAAGTCCGACTCTCTAACAATTAGACCATGAAATAAACAGACTAACAACACTTCAACAAACAAGGTTGAGTCCACATGGTATATATTGAGGTGAGCTAAATTGGCTAAATGACACACACCTGGAAGTAATGAGGCATGATAGTCCGGCAAAGGGTAATGAGAACTGAAGTCCAAAACAAAAGGCAATGATCTGGGAAGAGTGCCCTCTAGTGGCTGTCATGGGCACACCAGCTGACGCCTGTGACAGACAGATTGTGGAATGTGCCATTTTATGAGGTAATAGTGTGGCTAAACCCCGCCTCCGCAGAAGATTAACGCCTGCTTCGACATCACTGCCCGTTTAGCCCCACCCTCCGAAGACAACAAGAGGCTGTTCAGTGCCAAGTTGTGGGAAAACACAGTGTTTGCTTTGCCTTCCTTCTGATGGCAACATTAGGAAAGAGTGATCAGTGAATGAACTTTATTTTTAATGAAGATACAGACCGTGTCAGTAAGAACTTGGTCCTTTTTTCACTTCATTTTACCGCAGATTTGTTTACAAACAAAGCACAATTTGACGCAGGATTTTCAGAAAGATTGAAACTAAAAGACGATTCTGTGGCGACTATATTGGATCCGACAGTAATGTTGCAGCACACAAGTGTGAGTGAGTAATTGTTTCTATTACGTGGTCACTATTGCTACAATCTGCCACGTCTATTCAAGCAGAGCGTTCTGATGAGGGGGGTCAACACAGGACAGAAAATAACCTATTACTTCTAAATTATGATGTGTTTTGATGTGAACATCTTGATAACATTATAAGTGGACCTCAAAGAACAGTACAAAATAATACAAAATGCAGTTCATGACCCCTTTAATAAAAGCAGATAAAGTGATCCCATGGCCTGTTCCAGACAGTACCTGTAACTGCGAACATTTCCTCTCATCAGCAAGACCACAAGAAGCATTCTGGCTTCAGATCTCAGCTGCTCTTCCAAACAAAATGCATCTTGTCGAATACTGTCTGTATACAGTAAAACACAACATAGCCACATTCATACACCACATACAAGGCACAACATACTGTAAACATGGATAGACAAAACTAGCATTTTAGCATTGGTTATGTCAGGCAAGAAAAGCATTTTTACAAGATGTTAGAACCCAAAATGGTAATTTATATTAAATGTATCAGCAGCTTTATTCATTATTTTATTCACTTAGCTCAGGTTCAGATGTCCTGTTTGGATGTGTACAGTGTTGGGTTGGTTCAGTCATCAAAAATTACTTGACTAATTCTTTCATTTATGCAGGGCTGTACAGTGCGACATATATGTATGCTACGATATACATGCTACGAAAAAACTGGTCTGTGCGATGAATAAATTTAACACTGTAGCACACGTGCGATACACTTTTGCATGTTCATTACACAGCCGCTTAATAGTGTGAAGTGATTTCGTTGTGCTTGTTTTTGTGTGTGAGATTGATTATACTTGATAGTTAGGGGTGTGCAATATGACGATTTTTGATCGTGGACTATTAAAATGTCTCCACGATCTGCTTTTGAAGAAGTATCGTTGTATCGTGCTACAGCGCACATTCTATCAGCTGCAGTTCTGGCGCCTCCCTCCGTCTCAATATAACGTACAACGCCACATGCATTCACATATTTAGCTCAGCGGTACAGTTACTCTCACGGGACACTGCACTTATGCGCAATCACAAAACTACATTAGTTGCATCTGCTTTAAAGCAATACCGGTTAAACATTTAATTCACGTGCTGTTCTGCATGCGCTTTTTCTGAGCGCGTACTCATGAAGCGCGCTCACACTGAGAGCCTGTCAAAAAGCGCCTGATTATTGGACTAAGTTGTCTTTCGCGTCTGATTGATTTCGCGTATAATACTGTCATAATCACACAAGGTTTACATATAAACACAGTTGGTTATGTCT
>NW_015536784.1:3013-3438 GCF_001515605.1 Sinocyclocheilus anshuiensis | reverse complement strand
TTAACCAATGCAGTCTGAGCCGGAAAGAGAATTGAATAGTTCATCTCTCAAGTCTTTCGAATCGTTCGTTCTTTTGACACATGACGTGACAGCATTGGATAGAGAAATTAGTTCATTTACAAGCTTCCTTACAAACGGGTGCATAGTTATTATTATTATTATTATCATCATTATTATAATTATTATTTACTCTTACAGTTACGTGATGCGTTTCTGGTCTCAGATTGTAGCTTTTCACTTCTTACAGTTTATAAATGTGTGAATTTCTGTCATTATGGTTCTTTTCCATAACAATGAATGTTGTAAAAAAAGTAATAAAGAGTTGGTTATTATTATTAATATCTCTGCCCTGTCTCTTTCCGGCTCAGACTGCATAGGTTAAGCTTATGGGTCTGTCACGTGATGAACGAACGACTCGAAAAACC
>NW_015536784.1:2035-2637 GCF_001515605.1 Sinocyclocheilus anshuiensis | reverse complement strand
CGCGACTGAACGAATCACTCCCCGAGACGACTCGTTCTTCCCGAGTCACATTAAAGATTCGTTCAAAATTAACGAATCGTTCAAGAACGACCCAACCACCCCTTACAATCCGATCGAAATTTTAGTCGGATCTGGAAAATTCAATCCGATTGACGTGTTTATATGTGACTTTTTTATTCTGATTGTGCTTCTAGTCCTATTACGATACATTATTTCCATCTGCTTTAAAGCAATACCGGTTAAACATTTAATTTACGTGCTGTTCTGCATGCGCTTTTTCTGAGCGTGTACTCATGAAGCGCGCTCACACTGAGAGCCTGTCAAAAATCATCTGATTATTGGACTAAGTTGTCTTTCGCGTCTGATTGATTTCGCGTCTAATACTGTCAAAAACACACAAGGTTTACATATAAACATAGTTGGCTATGTCTAAAATGAAAGTAAACAGTTGAGAGAGAAATGCGTGCAGCTCTTAAAGGGACAGTTGCCTAGCTACTAAACATGCTGCCGACTGTCATTAAAGGGGTCATATGATGTTGCTAAAAAGAACATTATTTTGTGTATTTGGTGTAATGAAATGTGTTTATGCGGTTTAAGGTTAA
>NW_015536784.1:1606-1766 GCF_001515605.1 Sinocyclocheilus anshuiensis | reverse complement strand
TGAGACAAAAACATTAAAACCCATTATAAACGAGGCATTTGTTGCATCCAGTGGGGACATAATTACGGAATATAATGACTTATACTGTCTTTTTACGCATTCCGTTGCATCGCGCCGCGTAAACATAAAACCATGTCTGCATTTGTGTATGGAGAAGACC
>NW_015536784.1:1047-1332 GCF_001515605.1 Sinocyclocheilus anshuiensis | reverse complement strand
CATGCAGTCCCGTGCAGCGCTGCCGAATGAAGCGCGTTGATGGGCACGATCTCGCTCTCGCTCTGGTCAATGCGTGCGTGGACGCATTCTTCCGGGAGAAATGCCCATATAAGGAGTTCCACCCTCGTTTACATCATGAAGAGCCACAATTGAAAAAAACTCTCCGAAACGTGTATGAACCCTGAAGTAAAATTTTTGGCACAGAAATACTCCGTCAAACTTCCAAATTGTTTTTTGAAACTTTGTCCATGCTTAGCATGAGAATCCAACTCTTTAACAGTGTAA
>NW_015536784.1:0-134 GCF_001515605.1 Sinocyclocheilus anshuiensis | reverse complement strand
TGGATTTGAGACTTTAGTCTTTGCAACTTTACAGATCTTCTTTATGCACCAAGAGCTTGTAACACTCCAAAGAGTGTTTAAGTGTTCACGATGGCGCCGACGCTGATGGTTGCCTCCGTGGCGTGCGCCGCAGT
>NW_015536783.1:1678-17093 GCF_001515605.1 Sinocyclocheilus anshuiensis | reverse complement strand
GGTTGTCACAGTTATGTATAAAGACATAAAAACACATTTAAAACAACCATGCGATAGCTCATTAGTGTAAGAGGTAATGCATCAATCCAATTAAGTTTAAGTACTTTCACATATTTTGTTAATTTTGGCCTTGATAGTTCCATTCACCCTTTCGACGCACCCTTGTGCCTGTTTTATTCTTAATTGTTGCAATACTTGTTTTACAGTTTTTAGTATAAATGCCGACCCATTGTCTGAACTTATTTCTGATGGTATTCCAAATCTAGGAATTAGTTCTCTTGTTATAAATTTAATTACTGTTCCTGCTCCCAGATCTGCTGATGGTACTGCCTCCACCCACCTGCTAAATCTGTCTATGATCACAAGCATGTATCTCTTTCCTTGTACTCGCTTTATCATATCCACATAGTCCATTACCAAATGCTTAAAGGGCCCTTCTGGTACTGGTATATGGCCTATTGGTGTCGCTATCCCTTTCCTCACATTGTATTTGGCACAAACTTCACATGTGGACAAACATTCATCCACCATTGCATATAAATAAGGAGACCAATATCCTTGTTGTTTAATTTTTCTTATCACTTCCCCCCTTGCACAATGGTCGAAAGCATGCGCATCTGCAATAAGAATATTCAAAAGTGAAGTAAGCGCAATCATGTTTCCTTCATGTGTACGCCAGATCTCTTGTGAGTCTTTTTTTAGCTCCCCTTTGGTGCCACATTGATTGTACATAGGGGCCTGCTTGTTTTTGAATTCAAATTATATCCTCTGATTGAGGTTGAGGTTTGATAAGTACTACAGGTGCTAATACTGCTATCTGACACACCCTGAAGCTTTTTAGCTTCTAAATTTGCTGCATTGTTTCCCTTAATGACATTTCCCTTCGTGTGTGCCTGACATTTTATTATTGCTAGTCTTTTTGGAAGCATCGCAGAAATTAATTGCCCTATTTGTTCTATTTTTCATCTCTCTCTGGATCATATATCATTGTGCAATGAAATTCTGATTTTGGTAGCTGTGATTCAGGAATTTGTGCTTCAATATACTTTATCCACTTAATGACTGTCTGTCTCACATATTGTTCTATCTGTCCTATCCAATAGACATTTGCTTTTTGGCTCTGCAACCACTATTTTTGTTTCTGTTTCTCTTGCTTCGATATATATTTCTTCTGGAGAACACCAAATTTGTAGCCCTAATTTACATAATGCATCTCTTCCTAACAAATTGATAGGAGTCTGATTTGATACCAGAATGGGCATTGTTATACTTTGATTTTTGTTTGTAGACACACTGGATCTGTCATTGGAATTAATTGCATTTTTCCCGAGAATCCTATTTTCTAGACATGGGGAGATGTGAGGCATATTTAGAATTTTAACAGGTATAGACAACACCTTTGTCTAGCAACATGGGTGTGGTTTTTCATTAAAAGTTGCATAATAGGCTCTTGATCAGCTTTAGTTGTTAAAATTGGAAGCTGACTCTCACCTATAGGATTCTCTGGGCACCCCCTAGTATCCTGGATTGGGACCTCCCCAAGGGTTAACTGGGCCCTGTGAAGTACCTTGGTTAGGCTGTTGCCAGCTCTCCCCCCTTCCACCCTGAGGGTACTGTTGCCATGGATAGGTGGGACAGTCATTTTTATTATGTCCGGGCTGTCCACATGCCCAGCACATGTCTGGAGGACCAGTAAAAGGTTTGCCTCTTCCTCTCTGGCCTCTCTGTATTGTTTTTTTTTCTCCATTGAGTTAGTTTTCGCTGTGGCTCTTTCTCTTGACTCTTGAGCTTTTGCTCATTTTTTCTGTAGTGTTCCATGGCATGAGACACATGGTCACAAAATTCTTTGTGCGTTTTAGAGTTTAAACCGACCACATCTTCCAGCCTGCTCTTTACGGCTGGCGGCCTAGCATCAATCACAGCCTGCCTAAACAATGTTGCCATTAATGGGTCTCCTTCTGGATTCCCTTCAGTCTCTTGTTTCCACCTTTTCAGCTGTCTCTGGACATATGTGGTTCATTTTTCTGTGTCCTTTTACTCTGCACGCAGTGCCTGCCCCACTGCTGGACGGAATGCATCAAAAACAATACCATCCATATTATGAGCGTTCATTGCTCTGTCCAGGGTAGTTGTTTAAAGTATTTCATCCATCTTTGTCCCTCCTATTATTTTAGCCAGCAAAGCTTTAATTTCCCTCACAGCCCCTCCTGAATTTCTGGGAGGCGAGTGACCAGCCCCTCGAGGTCCTGTGGGGCCCAGGGGACTTATCGTCCCTGCGCACCCTTGATTAAAATTGGGAGTTGTGCAGCCAGTGCTCTGAGTGTCCCCTTTTCTCTGCCCTGTTCCCATTTTCCGCTATCAAATAAGTCCTCTCCTTCATTCACATCCTTTGTATTTTCAAACAACTTACTTCTCCCTCTTTTTAATCTATTTACCTCTTGTATCTTTTTCTGATTCTTTAATTTTCTCTTCAATTTCTCTTCAATTTCTTCTAACACTTCCTCAAATCTTGTTCTATCTTGGTTTGTTTTCATCTTCTCTAATGCTATGTGTGCCTGTCTATAACAATCCAAACTCTCTTGCCTCTTTGTTTTCACAGCTAGTTCCTTTTTTTTTCTTCTTTTTCTCCCAGCTCTACTGGTCCTTACATTTGCCTTTCTCCAGTTAGTTCTACTGTTCCCTTGCTGATTGGGAACTCTCCCTCTGTGGGCAAATAGGTCTTTTTATCTCTTTCTCTGGCTCTCTCGGTTTCTTCCTGGCTTGTCTGCACTGATCTCTGAAAATTTTCTCCTTCTCTTCCACACAGACACCAAACATGCAAAAGCCTATAAAAGATCTTGATTCAATTTTTATTGATATTATTTTCCTAAAAACATTCACACTGCTCGTCCCTTTATCTAGACACTAGACATCATTCTTTAATTTTTCCTTTATTTATAGGAATACTGCATTCATATTGTTTCCCTTTATTTCAGGGCTAATCATTTTTCATCCCTCTCGGGTGCGGCACGAGCTGCGTCCACACTCTGCCAGGAAGGGGTGCGCAGCTAGTACCCACCCAATATGGAATTTATTTATTTCCTCATGCATTCACCATCACTCATACAGACATTCATACGGACACAGACACAGTTTCAGTCTCATACAACAAAACACTACACTCTTCCTCGAGTGACCTGCAGGGCTCTCGCTCTTTTACTGATTAATCTCCCTCAACTCAGTAAAAAATCAGCGCCCAGCAGGGATTTTTGCCTTTCCGTTCAGCCCTCTGTACTATTCCACTCCTACAGAGTGGCTTTATTGTTGATTGCTGCCCTTTTAAGCCCAATCCACAATAAACACAGACCACTACATGCAATGTATTTCTGCCTACACCATCTAGTTTCAATTTAGGTCACCTATCAAGGCCTTCCTAACAGTAAACCAAATATGTGCATGCAGTTATTTCTTCTGACATCAAAACCCCTTTTTTATTTTCTCTTTTCTGTTTTCTGGAAGAGCAGATTTTAAGTGTCCTTACCAACAAGAGCAGACCGGCAAACAACACAAACGAATTATATAAGCAAAATTGCTTACCTATTCGGTGACCACCGTTGTTGTGTGTTGCTCGCCAAAAGCCAGCCCAAAGTGGTCGTCCACTCTGCTCTTTTCCGTCCCATCTGGGGTGCCAATTTGTGGTGTAGTCTGAGGAACCACACTCAATCTTGAGTTTTGATGCCAGAAGATACACTTTATTACATCATCAATGAGAATAAAGCAGAGATGCTCTCTGCAGCAAAACATCTCCAGAATGTTTTTCTGTCTCCCCTTTTATACAGGTTGGATTTTAAGGCGTGGGGTACATATTCCATACAGTTTTCCGTACATAGAATGGTTCCTTTGTGCATGCAATTCTTCGAGAAGGGGTTCTTGTTATGGTAAAGAAAGAAGGCCCCCACTTATGTTTCCCAGATGTTTCTAATCTTAGGGCCTGTCTACTTTAGCAACGTAGGCATTTTCCACACAGGCATATGTGATTATAATGGAAGAATAACTGGATATTTAAATGGTTATATTCCTAATGATTACACACGAACAATCATGTTTTAACCAATAAAAATCTATTACAAGAGTCCTATAGTGACAAGTTAAAGGTACACTTATAACACGTTTTTATTTCTGATTTATACTCCTCAAAATGTCCTGTTTCCAGGATTAGCTGGAATTACCAATTAGCTCTTCAGCCTCACAGTCATCCTGAAAGTGAAACATTTCAAATAGCAATGCAGTAATGGCATATAATCTGCCAAAATTTATATACTATAATGAACAATGTTATGGTTTATTACCTCATTTGAGCCATCTCCAGTCTCTTCCTCCAGAATTCTTTGTGAAAATGAAGAGCAAAAGAAATGTTTAATATTTTTTATTTGTTTGCTTAAGTTATTATTGGTGATTTAAGGTATTAGGCTGGACGAAGAGGTGCACTTTTCTCAGTTTCATCACGATACAAATGGTTAAACTCTCCATGTGAGACATCACATTTTTATCATTTGTCTTAAATAAGATTTTAAGTATACATGTCTGTCAATAAGAGATAAAGGCTATACAGGTTATACAAAAATTTGTATATGTGAATAAAGGTCATGTTTATAAGGAATTAGCCTACACATACAGGTAGATATACCTCATTATAAAGGCCTTCATTGCAGCTGTCACATTCTGAACTCTCTCTCCTCGCATCATTTTCTGTCATGCCTTCCTCCTGTCCCCCAGAACCCTATCGAATAGACGCTATTTAGTACAAGGGTTTTCAGCAAACCCAGGGACCCCAAATTAAAAACAAATCAAAACCCTAGATTTTCTTGATTACTCTTTAAAGTAACTTTCAATAAAAACAAAGAAAATTAAACATGTTAAAGAAGCTCTAACAGCTCTCAATTTCATTCATAAAAATGTGCCACATTTAGCAGAGGATTGCTACCATGGAAAACAAACACTTTTCAAATTAAAATATCATTAAATTTACACTAAAGCTACTAGGTGGCTGCAAAGGACCACCCATTGGTTCATTTGACATTTCCATATACATCTTTTTTAGACTATATAAAATATTAGACTATGTACAAAAATGTACTAAACTTGTGATTTTGTATTTATAATAATAATAATCATCATCATCATCATCATCATCATCATTATTATAAATAAAATAATAAATCACAAGTTTAGTAAAATTCTGTACTGAAGAATTTGCAGTTATGCCACATTACAGTCAAACATGAACTTCTCTTTGTGTAATGATGATGTCACCACATTTCTGTGTATTGTGTGAAATGCCCCAATACACACAAGATTTGAATTGATTATATTAATTTAAAACAACAAAAAGAGGGGCATTGCAACTGGGCACAGAAATCCAGAGACCTAAAACACTCTGCCTGAATTTGATTTAATACGTAATTTTTCACTTAAATCAAACAAATAAACAATGTATAAATAAATAAATAAACTTGCCAGTGTTAATCTACGTTTATTCCAGTTGTGTCTTGTCTGTCTGGGCACAGTTACATCTGAATCTTTAAGATATTTTTTGTACCGTCCCCTCTTTTTGGGAGGCTCCATTTTGGTTTTTCATGTATCTGTATGTAAAGTTTGCGTTAAATAATTAAATACATTAATTAATCAATAAATCTACATTATTATTATTATTATTATTATATTTATCGTTATTTTGATTGTAATTATCACCTACCTCCGCTAGCTGGCAGCAACACGCCACAGAAGAGCTTGCATTAATTCATGTTTCTATAACAACAGGGACTTTTCTGATTGGTGGATCTGGCTTTGGCACACATTCGGAATTTGAACGTTTTACGTCACAGCGTTTCTCAACTGCCATCCGCAAGCTGGTTTTCAGGGGCGGAGTTAGTGATTTGGGGGCCCCAGGCAAAATACAAGAATGGGGCCCTATACAATTTCACACATCTACAACATTGAGCTTTCTTTCACTGTTGCTTGCTGCTGCACGACCGTGTCCCATAGTTGTGTCCGATCTTTTAGAGTTTTCTTGTACATGTTATAAATAAATGATTTCTTTAATATTGTAAATCCCTTGTTCATATTTAAACAGGTTATAATAGTATTAGAGTAGGTTGGACACTAGGTGGTGCGTTGGCTTAATTTTCACTATGCAATTGTCTACACAACGCAAGGCTGTCTAATTCTTAACTTTAAAATATACATTAATTTTTTTATTTATTTTAATTGCACATTTAAATTATGGAATTTAATTACTGAAGGAAATTATAAATTTACATGCTTAAGGATTATTTCAACCAAACATGAAGTGTGCCTCTGTGGAAAGTGACTGTGCATGGTCCTTCTTGGGTCAAAAACGAGTGAGCGCCATTTAAAAAAATTAAAATAGGCCCTATATAATATGCACTGTTGCTTAGTATTAAAATTATGGCTTCAGATGCATGATATTTGTAGGGCCCTATGAAATCCGTTTTATTGTTCCCAAATTAGCCTAAGTTTTATTTTTTCTAAAATCTTTTTTCTTCCGTTTAAATTTTTCTGGATTCGTTTTTTTTTTTTTTTCGTTTTAATTTTTCTGGATGATTATATTAAATTTTAACAAAAAACATGTCTATTTAATTAAAATCATGAAACTTGTTTAATTTAACAGCGATTTAGGCCTATTAAAAGTTTAACAAAAATGACATTCTTAGGGCCCAAATTCTGTGCTTTCCATTTTAATTTTTCTGTATTCAATTTGAATGGTTTAATCAAAAACATACCTAATTAATTAAATTCATAAAAGGGCCCTATGAAATTTAAATTTAGATTTTATTTACATATATTTTTAGAAATTCTGTGTTGTATATTTTCATTTTTCTGGTAATCAAATGAAGGCAAAAACATGAATCTATCTTTAATTCAAATGAAAATTAAACAAACACTTTAATTTTTGTACATTCTAAATGCTACACAAGTTTACTGTGTAACGAGCAATGTCACGGAATTCGTCAAATACTGAATGAATTAATCAAATGCAATAACTCTCGCAATGTCTAATTCAGTTCAGAAGTCGAGTAAGTCTCAACAGCATCATTTTTTGTCTTCTGATACAAAAAGTCTTTGAATGTGGTAATTGCCCATTTAGTAGTCTTTTTTGTATTAACCTCATCCTTTTCGTCTTCAATCTGCTTCAGCTCTGCTGGTGTTATTTCCTTGTACCGTGTTTCTTTACATTTATCGTTTGATGTTATATTCTCCAGTTCGTCCAGTTCATCTTGTGCCTCTGCCCATTTATCAAAATTGCCATAATGACCGTATAAGCCAAATGACTTGCGAAAATCATTCATTTAGCCTAGCTAAGTAAATCGGAAATGTTTACTGTAACTGTCTCACTCTGTATTACTATTCAACTGTAACTGTATGTTACTATGGTTACCAATGTTTATAGGAAGCGCATTAATATAGAACGTGATTAAACTGACCTGGAACTACCTGTGCATTTAAACGAATTTAATCATCACCTGCCAGCCAATCAGAATCGAGTATTCAGACAGACCATGGCATAAGAAGAACTGGTCACTGAATGAATCAGTTCGTTTTATGTTTTTTTGGTGAATGAACTGAAAATGAACAAATCTCTTGAAAGGAATGCCATAGAATGCTACACTAACTTTAAAGGAATAATTTAGGAATACCACAGAATACTGCAAAAATATAACAATTAAGGACCACAGGTTTATTACAGGAAATTCCTAGTATTACTGCAGAAATATGACTGAAGTACCATGAGAATATTACAGGAATATTACATACCGTACAACAAAATCCTGTGGTAAATACTACAGAAATGTTAAAATAATACTACATATTACCACAAGAATATTACAGGAATATTACATACCTTACAACAAAATCCTGTGGTAAAATGTCCCAAAAAACAACACAGTACTTGTGTACACAGTACACAGTACAGTACACAAGTTTTATGTGGTACATCTACGTGAACACACCTGCCCGAATAAAGTGCGGGGGACGAAATTACATTTCTTTAAAATTGAATATTAAAAATGCAGCTAACGTTCTACACACAGCAATATAAACAAAGGTGCCTGTTCTCTTTCGTTCTTGCTGGTTGATTGGGAAAAGTTCAAAGGGCGTCGAGGGGTCTTGTCTTTATATTATCTGACTAAAAAAACTATTACTTTTAACTTTTTTATTACAGTATTTATTTAAAAAACTTAGAGTGCCTTAAAAATAATTATCACAACCCTGATAAAACTTAGACTGATTTTCTCATCCTCATATTTATAGGATACTTATCAATCCTGTTTTTATCATCATTATAATAAAAAAAAAGAATATATTCAGAACAGGATTATAATATAATTCTATTTTAAGTGACAGAAATATTTTTTCTACAACAACTACAGTAGTGTTTACAACAGCAAAACCACCATACCCTGTAAACTCAATAATAATAATAGGCCTAATTTAATTCCGTTTCTATTTTCAGAAATATTTCTTTAACTTTTAAACTTAAAATGGTCTTTTCCGTTCTGTTTCTTTTTCAAAACTGCCATTTGCTGCTATCAATACAGAAGCATCAGTTTCCATACATGTCTCAGCAAGGAGCAAAGCCCTATTAAAAGCCGTGCTCCATGTGCCCCTTTTATACTTTGAACACCTGCCCCTCCAAAGGTCTCTGCACGGCCCTGATATATACGGCATATGCATAATAAGATTCTTTGCAGCCCAGCAAGTGTAAGTTAGTGTATCTATGCACAGAAATTACATTTTAGTGTTCCTTAGCATTACCATACATGCATATGTTTTAAACCTTCTTTCCCATCGAGAGTTAGTTCATGCATGCAGTATAGGAAGGAAAGCTTGCACTAACTGTAACTTCATGCATTTGAAGCGACTTCTTATTTGCAATGCATATAGAGAGTTTCTATGCAATACCATGCATGCAAGTGCCTTAAAGATTCTTTACCAGCAAGAGTTAAATCCTTCATGCAGTATAATAACTAAACCTTGCACTTTTTGAAACTGTTTCATGCATTTGTAACGAGTTCTTATATGCAATGCACAAATACAGTTCTAAACAGAGGATTTATGCATAACAAGAATATGTAAGAGGTTCTGTGCACAACAATTGCATGTTAGTGTTCCTAAGCAATACCATGCATTAGCATATGCTGTAAAACTTCGTTTCCAGCGAAAGTTAAATCATCCATGCAACTGCGGTCAAGCCAGCCGCGGTTTGAAAATACACGGTCAAGCCAGCCACACTTTTTTTTTTGTTTTGTTTGCGCGTCTAATCGCGCACTTATGGTATGGGTGCTGGGAGCGGTCAAAATGGATGCAAAGACGCTGTCATAACGGCGTTTAAAAATATTACTGCATAACATGTAATTTAACCCTAAAAAGACAATAAAGCGACATCAGAATATTAATTTATTGCTATTTTTTCAGCAAGGCATATATAATACAATTTCAAGTTTTTTTTTTTTTAACGACTAAATTTTATGACTTGAACATTGCTTTTAATGCTTTTAACATTTGTATTGTACATTTATTAATGTACATAATTTATTAATGTTAGAAATAATTGTAATTATTATATACAATTTGTAAACGTTATTATTTATTTATATTACATTTTTCATATTAATAATTTCATATTAATATATGTATTTTTTAAAACTCTCACTTTCTCTCTGTATATGTACACATAAACACACACACACACACACATATCATAGATAGATAGATAGATAAATAGATGAATTTCCAGGTGTTTTTACTGTACAGTTTTGAAGAAAATGAATGGCAAAATCACTCCAAGCATTCAAGTGCATTCTAACACTTTTACATCATGCCCCGTTTTCAAATACTCATAAAAATCTTTATTTTACAGGTTTGCTTGTTTCATCAACTGATTCCTATTTACAGTGACCCTGAATATTGCTGAATTCATTTTCAAGTCTTTTTACTGTACAGTTTTGGAGGAAATTAAAGGCAAATTCACCCCAAGCATCCAAGTGCATTCCAACACCACATCATGCCACATTTTCTTTCCTTATAGGTTTGCTCATTCTTTCAGTTGATTCCTGTTCACACCCTTACTATTACTGATTTGATTTTCAAGTCATTTTACTGTAGAGTTTTTGAGAAGATTAATGGTAAAATAACTACAAAAAACAAAGTGCATTGCACCATTACCCATTTTCAAACACTCAAAATAATCTTTCCTTTATAGGTTTGTTCGTTCTTTCAACTGAAGCCTGTTCACAGTCACCCTGACTATTACTGTATTAATTTTCAAGTCATTTTACTGTACAGTTTTGGAGAACTTTAATGGCAAACTCACACCGAGCATCTAAGTGCATTCTAGCATTTGCACCATTTCCCATATTCAAACACTCAGAAAAGTGTTTGCTGCATAGGTTTGCTCAATCTTTTAATTGATTCTTGTTCACAGTCACTCTGGCTATTACTGTATTAATTTTCAAATCATTTTTCTGTACAGTTTTGGAGAAAATTAATGGTAAAATCACTACAAAAAACATAGTGCATTCTAGCAGTTGCACCATTACCCATTTTCAAACACTCAAAATAATCTTTCCTTTATAGGTTTGCTCGTTCTTTCAATTAAAGCCTGTTCACAGTCACCCTGACTATTACTGTATTAATTTTCAAGTAATTTTACTGTACAGTTTTGGAGAAAGTTAATGGCAAATTCACCCCAACCATCCAAGTGCATTCTAACACTTTTACATCATGCCCCATTTTCAAACACTCATAAAAATCTTTCTTTTATAGGTTTGCTAATTCTTTGAATTGATTCCTGTTCACAGTGATCCTGCTTATTGCTGTATTAAATTTCACGTCATTTTACTATATAGTTTCTGGTACAATTAAAGGCAAACTCACTCCAAAATTGTTTTTGGAGTGCATTCTTGTATTTTCAAAAACATTCATTTTTAAAGGAATTATTGTGCAAACGTACTATGCTTATTACCATATGAAACTGTAACGTCTCGGTTAAGTACGGAACCCTCGTTCCCTAACTGTCGGTCACTACAAGTTATGTCGTGACAACATTAGGGTTTACTTAGGAGCCCCAATCATCTCTGAGTTTAAGAGAAAATGCCAATTAGAACTGGCTAGTAGAATTTAGATGCTGAGCCACACCCCGACATACGGGTATATAAAGCGACAGCGTGTATCAACTCATTCACATTTTTGCTTCGGAGCCGAGTGGTTCTATGAAAGCTGACCCAAAGCCATTCATCTGCTTTGTGTCAGAGTGCTGTTCTGGTTGGCGGTAGGGTGCGAAAAGTGGTGTCCCTTTCAGTGATTCCCCTGGGCGGTTCAGCTGAAAAGAGAAGTTTCTCTAAAAGAGCAAATCACGGACTGTTTGCGTCTTATTAAAGATGCCGTTCTGTCCGTGTCCTCTTGGTTGCGGTAGTTTTATTTAGTTGTCTTTAGTGTCTGGGCATTCAGCACGCTGAAGCTCCGTTCAGATGATTCATGCCTCTACTGTGAGCATATGACCATGGCAACGCTGCGATTTTTCTTAAAGGGAAAGGAGCAGACCCCTCTGCCACTACCCGTCCCGGCCCTGAGGCCATACAGCACATCCTGCCCCGACGTGATCCTCCTACTGCCACGTTCCATCGCGGGCCGCGCCTTATCCTGCTAGTCGCCGTGGGTATCGTCCCACTTCCTCCACCCAGTGCTGAGACACCGTAGAGGCTGGCGTGTCGAGCTCCACGTAGGAAGGTGATGCCCCACGTGTCCCAGCGGTCCGCTGTCCTCCAGGAAGACGACGACGCGGCCCTGACATGGGCAACCCGGAAGCTGCTCTTTTTTAGGCAGTGGCCGGGACAGCACTGCTCCTTCCCCCGGGAGAGGGCTGGGTGGAAAATCATTTGTTTCTGCTCAACGGCCACCGGTAATCACTTTTTCAACAAAGAGCACTTTCCCTTTCCTCTTGGTTATCTGGCTCGTGGGTTGGTCCTCACTCTTGTCCACGATGCCCCCTATCGCCAGTGGCCAAGAGATTGTGGTTCGGGGACGCATTGCCTCTCCACGCGTCTCTAGCCAGTCCCTCCTGGGACACAGGGAGATCTGTCCTGATGAGCCAGAATGCGCGGCCTTCTAGGCCTGCTTTTCAGAACTCATGCTTCTCGCGAAAGCCCTACCTGGCGCATCCCCCTGAGGAAGGACCTTCTTTCTCTGGGGCTCGGCACCATATGGCACTCATATGGCACTAGATCTTTGGAATCTCTATGTGTGGCTCCTGGATGGGATGCGGCAGACCTAAGTGATCTGCATCCTCATTCATCATTCATTCATCTGCCAGCCACCGGCAGTGGTAGACACTATCACTCAGTCTAGAGCTCCCTCTACCAGGTGAGCTTATGCCTTGAAGTGGTGTCTGGTCATGAACTGGTGTTCTTCTCGACGAGAAGACCCCTGAAGATGGCTGATTAGAGTCATGCTTTCTTTTCTGCAAGAAAGGTTGGGGCGTAGGCTGTCACCCTCCACCTTGAAAGTGTATGTTGCTCCTATCGCAGCACATCACGATGCAGTGGACGGCTTGTCCCTGGGGAAGCATGACCTGATTGTTAGGTTCCTGAGGGGTGTCAGAAGGTTAAATCCTCCTTAAGTCACCCCTTGTGCCCTCCTGGGATCTCTCTGTCGTCCTGGCTGGACTTCAGAGGGATCTCTTTGAGCCAGTGGAATCGGTTGAGCTTAAATATCTGTCTATTAAGACAGCCCTCCTGATCGCACTCACCTCCATCAAGAGGGTCGGGGACCTCCAAGCATTTTCAGTGAGCGAAGAGTGCCTTGTTTTCTTGTCCCCGGCCTGAAAACATGCCCAAGCTTCCCACCACTCCCTTCCGAGACCAATTGGTGAACCTGCAAGTGCTGCCCCCGGAGGAGGCAGATCCAGCCTTGGTGTTGCTGTGTCCCGTAAGAGCATTGCGCATATTCGTGGACCGCACTCAAAGCATCAGAAGCTTTGAGCAGCTCCTTGTCTGCTACGGAGGTCAGCAGAAAGGGAAGACTGTCTCCAAGCAGAGGTTGGCCCACTGGATAGTGGATGCGTTTCTTCTCTCTTTCTTCTCTCAGAGATGATTGGGGCTCCCTAGTAAAAACCTCTAATGTCGTCACGACATAACGTCTCTGTTCCCTCCATCAGGGACCGAGGGTTACGTACGCAACCGAGACATTCCCTGATGGAGGGAATGGAGACAGTATGTCGTGATGACAGTAGGGGTTTACTAGTGGCTAGTGAATTTTGCATGCTGAGCCACTCTGTAGCAACTCATAATGTAATAACTGCACATAATGTAAAAACTGCACATTACGTAAATATATATTACATTATTATTGTAATAAAATGTTCATAATGTAATAATTTTCTCAAAACGTTATAAAATCTTGAGCTTATAATGTAATAATAATTTTTCAATGTAATAACAATTTTTCACAATGTAATAGGTTATTGTTTGAGAAATTTATTACATTATGAACACACTGTGGCAACTTGTAATGTAATCGCAGTTCATAAAGTAATACCAGCACATAATTTAAAACAATAATAATATAATTATCTTTCAATATAATAAATTTGAGCACAAAACATAGTCATACTTTTATTAAAAGAAAATTAGGCTTATTAGGCTACAATGTGAACTTTTATTTTTTATAAAAAAGCTTGTGATTGTGACATGCTTAATTTTTGAGATATAGGCCTGGTTTCACAGACAGGGCTTAGACTAAACCAGGATTAGGCCATAATGCAATTAGGACATTTAAGTCATTTTTATAAACGTGCCTTAGAAAAATCATTAATGGTTTTTACTGCATTTTGAGACAAAATAAAGGCACTGATATATTTTAAGATCAGTCAGAGCAAGTTTCTTTCAGTCGAAACAGCTCAGACTTAGACTTTAGTCTGGCATTAGGCTTAAGCCTTGTATGTGAAACCGGGCGATAGTCATTTAAATGCTTGTTATAAAAACTTGTTTATATTCTACACAAATGTATAGGCCTAATGTATTTATAGTTTTGGCGATATGATTAGACTGTGTTATCTTCCTGAGGTAAGTGTCACGTAACTGACACATTCTTCACAGGCTGTTATACTGATGATTTCCCTGGTTAAAACCGCTCAGGGGCACAGAAATGATGCCTGATTGTAAGTTGTACTTTAGGGGCATCTTCAAGTTTTTATTCACAACTCTATACTTTCATATTTAAGCCACAAATTTCTGATAACTTTTTTGAGAGGGTTCAGGCATTCACACCCATTATAAGTGATGATAATATGTCGTCTTGTGAGATGGATTTGTCGTTGGAAGAGTTGGATGTTATCATTCATAAATCCCCCCTTAATAAAAGTCCAGGTCCAGATGGACTGCCTTTTGAATTCTATAGGACCTTTTGGCAAGACATAAAAGAGTTTCTTTTAGAAGTGTTCAGAGACTGTGTACGGAAAGGTGAATTGACTGAGTCCATGAAGCAGGGGCTAATTACTTTAATTCCAAAACCTAACAAAGATTCCCTGTATTTAGATAATTGGAGCTCGATTACTTTACTTAATTCAGATTATAAATTGTTAGCTTCCCTTTATGCAAACAGACTGAAGCCATGCTTAGAAGAAATTGTTTCTGTTTCCCAGTCTGACTTAATGAAAGGCAGGCACATAGCAAATAATATAAGGTTAGTGTTAGATATTCTAGACTATAAGGAATTAATAAACGATAAAGCAATTATTTTATTTTTAGACTTTTAAAGGCGTTTGATACGGTCGAACACGAGTTATGTTTGAATCTCTGCGTAGGTTTGGTTTTGGTCATTCTTTCGTTAAAATAGTACAGATGCTTTACAAAAATATTAATAGCAATGTCTCTTTGGTAAATGGTGTTTCTCCTCGGTTTGTGATCAGTAGGGGTATCAGACAAGGGTGCCCCATTTCACCTTTTTTATTTTTATTGGTAGCTGAATTTCTTAATATTTTTATTACTCATTGCTTAGATCTTCAGGATACTCTAGTAGCGAAACACACTTTTCTAATTAGTCAACTGGCGGATGACACCTGTCTGTTTTTAAAAGATGAGAAGCAGGTTCCCAGCTAACAAAAATGAGTTGTCAAAACGTTTTGCTAACATTCCTATGAAAACGTTATTTCGGAATGTTTTGTACACATTGAAAACGTCCAGTTTTTTTAATGTATTAAGAACGTGTTTTGTGGGGTTCCTGCGAACGTTACAGGAACATTCCATCCTACCATTTTGAAAACGTTATGAAAATGTTATTAGTGAATGTTCTTTAAATGTTTAAAATGTCCAGTTTTTTTCATGTATTAGGAACGTTTTTTCTTGGTTTATGTGAA
>NW_015536783.1:0-1301 GCF_001515605.1 Sinocyclocheilus anshuiensis | reverse complement strand
TCATGTATTAGGAACGTTTCTTCTTGGTTTGTGAACGTTATAGAAACATTCCATTCTATCATCTTGAAAATGTTATGAAAATGTTATGAG
Organism: Sinocyclocheilus anshuiensis; assembly: GCF_001515605.1. NCBI lineage: Eukaryota > Metazoa > Chordata > Actinopteri > Cypriniformes > Cyprinidae > Sinocyclocheilus > Sinocyclocheilus anshuiensis. Next base: position 1,211 of record NW_015536783.1, on the reverse strand, counting down.
TGAATGTTGTTTAAATGTTTAAATTTTTTATTTTTGTAATGTATTAGGAACGTTTCTTCTTGGTTTATGTGAACGTTATAGAAACATTCCATTGTATCATCTTGAAAACTTTATGAAAACGTTATTTCTGAATGTTTTTAAACATTCCAAATGTCCAGATTTTTCATCTCGTTAGGAAAATGATAGGAAAATAATTGTTTCTGAATGTTTCTAAACATTATATAAAATACGCAAATATCCTCCAAACATTGCCCTGGGAACGTTTTTTAAAAGCAAATATTAATTCAAACAATAACATTTGCTAAAACATTTCTAATTATATTTGTCAAAACCAAAATCTGTAAGACACTACACAAACATTTTTCATATTTTAATATAATAATAATAATAATTATAACAATTTTATATGCTCAAACAATCCACAAATTGTTTTTTTAAACAATTTAAAAAATGTAACATACAGTACATCTAAATGAAAACAATAGCATAACTGATATCTTACTTTACTTTCACATTTTTATATACTCAAACATTCCACAAACTGAAACATTCCAAATCTTACATAACAAAATACATTCTGTGTGTAAAACAACTAATTAAGTGTGTTCTGTGTGTCTTCTTTTCCACAAGTCTCTGCTTCGGGCTGAAGTGACACCTTAGATTGTAGCATCTATAGAAACAAAACATAGAATTAGTATACAGTATATTCTGTACTAAATTTGCATTGTTTTCTTTGTTAATTTTTTACAAACTACAAAAGCCTTACCTTATCTCTGCGCGGTGCAAACGTCAGTGTTTCTGATATGAAGTCCTCAATTACTTTTTCCAGCACCTTGGTGTGTGTTTGACGACAGGCATCTTAAAATCCAGTTAAGATACACAAAACCCAAACATGTTACCGTTACTCTTAAAATCCAGTTTAAGATACACAAAACCCAAACATGTTACCGTTACTTACAATAAATTATGATTAAGCATACAGTATATACAATACACTGCTGATTTCCTCAATGCCTCATATGCAGTCTTTGGCCTAGCTTGCTCTGAAAATAGAGTTTGTCTTCAGCGACTTGCTATAAAATGTTTGGAATAAGAAACAACTGAGAAACAACTCACGGATTATGACATTACATAGTTCCAGTTCCTGGAAATTCTTCTTTCCCTTGCGGCCTTTAAAGGGGTCATATGATGCTGCTAAAAAGAACATTATT
>NW_015536782.1:0-1051 GCF_001515605.1 Sinocyclocheilus anshuiensis | reverse complement strand
CTGACCACATCTTCTTCCGCTTATCAAAGTAGTTCTGCTCAGTTTGGTGTTTTATTACGCATTTATTCAACATCTTCTTCCGCTTATCAAAGTAGTTCTGCTCAGTTTAGTGTTTTATTACGCATTTATTCCCACGGTATCGTTTCATACTGTGATATAATAATATAATAATATGCTAATATTTAAATTACAAAAATTAAGACTTTAAATATTCGAACTCAAGGAATTCCCGCCCTGGCGCAAGGATACGTTCTCCTCTAAGCACGCAGTGGGGCTGCTGCGCGCGCGAAAGGAATCACTCGACCTTCAGATTTGCGTTCAATCTTCGATGTGAGGTGAAAATCTGCTGAAAGCAGGTAAATTAAAGTAACGTTACATGTTTTATAATTTGGTTATGCTACTTCTACTAATTTGAGTCCTAGCATTTAGAATGTTTACCTTTTTGAATCGTTAAACCAGTGTGTGTTTCAACTTCGGCGCTGACCAGTAACGTTACCGTTAGTCATTTAAAATCGCCAAAAAGTGTCAAATTTAGGTTTCATTTGATGTTTTCTTTCTTTTTGTTAGATTTTATCCGAATCTTACTACATAATTTAGTAGTTTTAGGTTTCGTTACCAAGTTGGCTAACTGCTATATTGTCCCTGAGGGAAAAACAGGCTCGTTTTGCGGAAAATTAGGTCGTTAGCTGGTTGTCTACGATACTGTTATTAGAAAGATGTGTCATTTGTGTTTTAAGAACGTTTAGCTCAGGAGTTATTGATTAGGTAAGTTCGAATCTGTGAATATGTTGCCAACTTTACCGAACTTCGACGCATAGTGCAATATTTTAATCAGTTTTTATATACATAATCGTTGGCGTCGTCTAAAAGCTCTAAAATGATATTTTCCGAGTCGAGGTTGGATGAAAGTAATAACAGATTCATTAGGACCAGCGCTTAAAGTGACCCAACCCCTCCCAGCGCGATTTGAACGTTAGTAACTTTATGTTCGTCGACGCTTTTTTCGCTCTTCAAGCACTGGTTATTACGCCTGTATAATGAAATTCGCTTA
>NW_015536781.1:0-654 GCF_001515605.1 Sinocyclocheilus anshuiensis | reverse complement strand
TATTAGTTCAATCATATTTTTGTTTTAACATTTTGTATTTTAAGGGGATTTTTCAATGCTAAATGTTTACTAAATATTTACTCTAAAATTTTGCACCATGATGTAAACACTACATGGCTGTATAGCCCTATATTTAAATTTATAAACAGGGCTTCGTATTCCCTACTTGCTGGGAACATTGTTTCCAAACATAATCACTTCTTTGTATTAGATGATGTATTTGGATATATACAGTATTTGGACTATTAAAGACTACTTTGTTTAAGTAGCTAATATAAAATAAATAACTTGTATTAGATTATGTATTTGGATATATACAGTATTTACATTATTAAATACTACTTTTTGTAAAAGTTGTCATTTAAAGGTTGATTTGAAGTGTCAGTTTTTGCATTATTATTGCGGTCAAATCTGGACACATGGGGAACGCATTTTGTTACTCATACAAGCTACATATAGTAATTTGATCAGTCACACGAAAGTAATCAGAATAAATATTGACTCAGCGTGACCAGGGTGATGTTTCAAAATATATTACTGAGTGTTTACGTACCATATGAACAGAGATGTGGTCTGTGGTCGAGTCGTTTGAAAAACTTCACATTGCTATCAGCGATTGACAGATTCAGATTCCAGTAGCTTTATTGGCATGGT
>NW_015536780.1:1888-2218 GCF_001515605.1 Sinocyclocheilus anshuiensis | reverse complement strand
AGAGGAGGGGACCTTAGGAACATACCCCGCTCGAGGGTATAGAAATGCTTTGACCAGACCGGGCGCAAAGTCGAGATAGGAAGGGGCCACTGACAGGGCCTGCAGATTCCCCACTCTCTTGAGAGAAGATATCGCCAGAAGGAAGGTAATCTTGATAGTGAGGTGGCGATCAGAGATCTCCTCGATAGGCTCGAAGGGAGGCCTACAGAGAACTTCTAGCACCACAGCCAGGTCCCACGGGGGGACACGAGATTGTACCGGAGGCCTCAGCCTCAGCGCACCGCGGAGGAAACGTGTAACTAGGGGGTGTCTGCCCACTGACTGGCCACC
>NW_015536780.1:1016-1478 GCF_001515605.1 Sinocyclocheilus anshuiensis | reverse complement strand
ATACTCGGCCCGGCCAGAACGGGGCTACTAGCAGAAGACGGACCCCGTCCCGGCGGGACGATGTTGATCTCGATGTTGAACCACCATCTGCTCTGCTTGAGCTAAGATCAACCAATCGTCGATATAGTTCAGAATGCGGATGTCCTGGAGTCGCAACGGAGCCAGGGCTGCATCCACACACTTCGTGAAAGTGCAGGATGAGAGTGCAAGGCCGAAAGGAAGAACACGATATTGGTACGCTTTGCCCCCAAAAACGAACCTCAGGAACTTCCTGTGATGAAGAAGGATGGAGATATGGAAATACGCATCTTTCAGATCGATCGTGACAAACCAGTCCTCGGACCTGATCTGAGACACGACTTGTTTGAGTGTGAGCATTCTGAACTTCAGTCGCATGACAATAGGCGCAGATCTAAAATGGGACGCAACCCCCCATCCTTCTTCGGAACAATGAAGTAACGG
>NW_015536780.1:0-355 GCF_001515605.1 Sinocyclocheilus anshuiensis | reverse complement strand
TAGAACCCGGACTGCCTCACATGAGGAGGGACCACCTCGATGGCCTCCTTCCTCAAAAGAGTAACTACTTCTTGTTCCATGACCAGAGCCTGCTCGGGGCCCACCAGCGTGGGCGTAATCCCATTGAAACGAGGTGGAGGAGAACCAAACTGGATTCTGTAGCCTCTCTCTACAGTATGCAGGACCCACTGAGACACATTTGGCAGTAGTTTCCACGCTGCCAAAGAATCTACTAAGGGAATCAGTCTCTCGAGACTGACCTCTGGTGTAATGAGAGCAGCTAGTTCGGTGCCCTGTAACGGCTGACCGACAGGAGACAACCGAATCAGCTGCTCTAGAGACCTCCGCAGAGGTG
>NW_015536779.1:391-515 GCF_001515605.1 Sinocyclocheilus anshuiensis | reverse complement strand
CATTCACGCAGTGAAACTGCACGGCCATTGGTTTGTGCAGAGCTTCAAAAATGGCAGCGGAGCTGCACGAGCCTATGGCGACGAAGCCCGCCAAAGCCCGCCAGAATGGGCGGGGCATCTGGCT
>NW_015536779.1:0-278 GCF_001515605.1 Sinocyclocheilus anshuiensis | reverse complement strand
CCGGCCAGCAACGCAGTACTCGTTCCCGTATCTCAGGGAACTGAGGTTACGTTAGTAACCGAGTACATTTCCTTTCGATACTTCACTCGCACTGTGTCTGGTAGACGCATATGGGAACAGTCCAATCACGCTGTGCTAATGTAGTGGAACGACTTAAGGTATAACTTCCATAAGCAACCAATGCTTATAGAGAAGTCAACAATAACCCAAGGCTAAGATGGTCTGAGCTTGGATAATCGTTCCAGAGTATCCCCGTAACTTCGACACCCAGGGGTCGA
>NW_015536778.1:372-1538 GCF_001515605.1 Sinocyclocheilus anshuiensis | reverse complement strand
TGGGAAGATTTGCATAATGGCGCCCAAATGTTCACGCAAAGAAAGGAGGCAGCGCCGGTATTCTGACCGGGACATACATCACAGTATGGCAAGGGGCGTAACATTTCCATCACATGCTAGAGGCATTCGGCCAATCACATCGCACTGGATAGCTGGCCAATCAGAGCACACCTCGCTTTTCAGAATAATGAGTTTTGTAAAAAACGACGCGTTTCAGAAAGGTGGGGCATAGAGGAGAAACAATAATGTACAGTATGTGGAAATGAATGTTTTTTTAACCTTAAACCGCATAAACACATTTCATTACACCAAATACACAAAATAATGTTCTTTTTAGCAACATCATATGACCCTTTTAATATTAATTGATTTCACAAAATTGTTTAATTTTCGCTGCCAACTAAACTTCCAAAGCAAACTCAAAGCACTGTTTTGCAAGCACATAGGCGTGCAGAGTGGTGTTTCGTTCCTGAATGAATCAGAGTCTTTGGCTTGGAACGATTTGGCTGAGTGAGTGATTCAATTACCCATTTATTTAGATAGCCACTTTATATTTTTTTCCGCAATGAATCAGTGTTTTGAACAAATCTGTTGAATGGATGGCTCGCTCATTAACAGAATGACTTACAGCCACCTACTGGTGATATTACTTTGACAATCAAATTATCATTTTGTCATTAATTTCGTATTTCGAGATCATACATCATCACATTATGCAACTGTAATTGTGTAAATGCTTGCCCTCTGAACAGCATTAAACTGTGTAAATACTGTACATCTAAAAGAAACTTCAGATGCTTTTGTTGACACTGATTTAATTGGTAACAGCCTAGTGCCATATCATTCTAATTTAACTGACTAAAGTTGGAGATACATTTAACGCCTAGCTGAAATATTATAAGACTAATAAGCATTAAGCTGTGTCGTCAGTCAGTCGTTTCCCATCATGCTTTTGATCAGCGCAGTCGGTGGAGAGCAACTGCGCTCGACTGCACAATCCGACACAGCCGCCTCGCCATCGCGAGAGTTTTATTGCACACGTCAGCATGACATCAGAGCAAGTCGGAAGTAACTCGGACACTTTTCTAACCGGCATGCATCTCGCGGTGATCACCGGTGATCGGTTCTGCGCAGATTTTGCTCATCTCAAACAAGCCTAATGTCAT
>NW_015536778.1:0-180 GCF_001515605.1 Sinocyclocheilus anshuiensis | reverse complement strand
ACGTTCTTACTGACGTGGTCTGGATCTTCATTAAAAATAAAGTTCATCCAATCATCCTAATGTTGGGATCAGAAGGAAGGCAATGCAAAAACTGTATTTTTCCACAACTTGGCACTATACAGTGTGGGATTACACATTTAAGAATCTGTTTAAAATATGCTGATCCTATGTTCTGACATA
>NW_015536777.1:274-535 GCF_001515605.1 Sinocyclocheilus anshuiensis | reverse complement strand
GAGCTGACTGCTATGCTTTCCCGGGCCGCTGAGAGTGTCGGGCTGTACTGGAGGCCTCCTCCTTCTCCCGAACTCTCGAGGCTGGACGATTGGTTCCTGGGGGTGCAAGCCGGTCGTCGGCAGCCGCCTCCAGTTCCATTCTTCCCGGAAGTGCATGAGGAGGTTACTAAGTCTTGGAAGGCACCTTTATCTGCCCGAAACAGACTTGGTGCCTCCTCCGTCCTCACCACCCTCGACGGTGGGGCGGCCCAAGGGTATGTG
>NW_015536777.1:0-182 GCF_001515605.1 Sinocyclocheilus anshuiensis | reverse complement strand
TGGAGAGGTAGTCCACGCCTTCCGTCCAGGGCCTGTAAGTTCTCGTCCGCTCTGATGGCTAAGGCTTACAGTGCTGCTGGACAGGCCGCTTCCGCCCTGCACGCCTTGGCCTGGTGGACTTGCAGGAGGGCCATGGCTTGAAGCAGTTGCATGAGGGTGGTGCTGACCCAGGTGTGCTGCAG
>NW_015536776.1:268-1667 GCF_001515605.1 Sinocyclocheilus anshuiensis | reverse complement strand
AATTCTGAATTGATTATAGCCTAGAAAGCAAGCAAATAGCGCTTACATATAATAACTAAAAAGCTGTCACTCACTTCAATTTATCGCAATCTCGCCATGTTCATTTATAATCAGTGAAGCTTTCTGAACTGCAAATAATATCTTATTTACATCGTGTCTACGTGTGGCGTTTAGCACTGAGTGAATTCTGACTGTCTCATGCTGAATGCGTGAGAGTTGGCAGCCCTGTACCTATTTATATATTTCTTTATTAATATCTTAATATATTCTTAATATATTAAAATATTATTTTATCTTAAATGACCCATTTGCACACACAAGCATTATCCGACTCGGCTCCTCCCGACCGCAGATTAAGGTTTACAAGCCACTTTTTCTTGCATCAGTTTCACCTGACCACTTGCTATTGGGTCACCCAAGATTAATGTTTATATCAGCTGTGAAGAGGGCCATAGGTTTTGATCACTTGTGTCTGCTTGACTAACCAGTAATGATTATCCAACTAGCCGAAAATAGAGCATACAAGGATGTCTTAGACGTGTTCTATACTCTGAAATACACTTCAAAGGGACTGCTGATTTATATTTTAACATGATGAGCATGAGATCCGTTGACCACTTTCATAGTGCACAAGTACACACACACACACACACCCCCCATTTGGTTTTCTACATCCATATTAGCTACATAAGACAATTTTCATCCTGTCATCCTGTTGCTGTTATCTAGATGTTGCTCTTCCTAATGCTTTTTTGACAGGTTGCCATGGTTACAGCACTGATTATATACTCCTTGATTACCTCATGATGCCTGCTGGTCTTCCACTCTAAAAACCCTGCCTAAAACAATCACAATTTGTTTCCTCTTGACATCAAACAGAAAATAATCTTGAACCTCAATGTGAAACATAAAACCATGGTACATTCCTGTTTTGTATTTATTTTGTATTTATTGATTTGATTTTTAATGCATATAAAATAAATTGATTGCAACCACTTTCCATAAAAAATGTAGTAAATTAAATTAATATTTTCCCCCAGTGAAATATAGTAAATATTAGTAAATATATATAAATATAAAAATATAAATATATTTACTATTGTTTATGTATTTATTTGATTAGCTTTTAATTATTTATAATAACCTATAGCCCTATACTCTATACAAACATATTTTCTCCAAAAACATTACTTAAAAGAAAAAGTTGTTTCAAGTCTGTTCAAAATGATGCAGTCGTGTTTGAACGGGAAACCTTATATAATGGTGTTATAAATCAAAAATCAAAAGGAATTGTTTAAATAAAGTGAACAGCATTAAATTTTTTTAAAGTGACGTGACATGTGGTCAAGTATGGTGACCCATACTCGGAATTAGTGCTCTGCATTTATCCCATCCAAAG
>NW_015536776.1:0-126 GCF_001515605.1 Sinocyclocheilus anshuiensis | reverse complement strand
GGGTTCGGTGCCTTGCTCAAGGGCACCTCAGTCGTGGTATTGAAGGTGGAAGAGAGAGCTGTACATTCATTCCCCCCACCTAAGAGGATCAGTTCTGTTGTACAGTTAAGTGATGGAACATTCTGT
>NW_015536775.1:677-888 GCF_001515605.1 Sinocyclocheilus anshuiensis | reverse complement strand
CGCACAGGCGCAGCACAGCAGTGTAGCACACATTGATCGGCACATCCACATCACATCAAAAGAGCCGCAGGAGCCGCAGAAGTGAAGCCCTCCCTCCCTTTCCAGTTGTGTTTGTCTTGGTTAGTGGTGATGACCAAAAGACTAAGCTACCTGTGCCTCGAATTTACAGCTAATTATCCAAAAGACAAAAGGCAAATATAGTTAATTTGTC
>NW_015536775.1:0-336 GCF_001515605.1 Sinocyclocheilus anshuiensis | reverse complement strand
CCAAAAAGCAGCATGATTACAAATGTGATATTGATTTTATACAGCAGTTCAATAAACAAGAATTTAATATTAAGATACTTACGTTTTAGACACAATATTGGCACTTTTTGCTCTATTTCGCCAACAAATCTCCGAGCTGCGCAATATGACTGTTACAGGGCGAATGAGATGTGAGACGTGCGGATCCATCTGCAAATCTTTATTTTCAAACATGGTCAAAACAGGCTTGGTCAGACACCAGCAAGAGTAATCCATATACAGGCCATGGGCGTAGCTTGTGGGGGGGCCAGTGGGGCCTGGCCCCCCCATAGCGATTAAAGAATTTTACTAAATATT
>NW_015536774.1:638-830 GCF_001515605.1 Sinocyclocheilus anshuiensis | reverse complement strand
TGATAGCGCGGTTCAGAAGATGGAGATCTAAGATCGGACGCAACCTCCCATCCCTTCGGAACGATGAAGTAACGGCTGTAGAACCCGGACGCTCTCTCGAGAGGCGGAATACGTTCTATGGCCCCCTTCCTCAAGAGAGTATCTACTTCTTGTTCCATTACCAGAGCCTGCTCGGGGCCCACTAGTGTGGGG
>NW_015536774.1:0-377 GCF_001515605.1 Sinocyclocheilus anshuiensis | reverse complement strand
GGGAACGACCGACCTGACTGCTGTAGCACCCTCACTTGAGGGGGCGAGCTCTCCTGTGCCGTACCGTTGCCGGGCGGCAGCTGGGAATTTTGCTCGTCGGAGCTCACTGAGCCCTGAAGCACCGAGGGTGGCAGGGTTATCGGTGACTCTCCGTGAGGGCACTGAGGAGGATCGGGCACCGTATACTGAGGTGTTATCCTTTCCTTCCCAGGTGGGGCTGCCCTCAGGGGCCTGACGATGTTGGCGTCAGGACCGTTTAGTCGAGGTCCTCTTCGACAAAATAACGGTCCGCAGATCCGTCTTCGGTCTAGAAGACCCCGGCTGAGAGCGTTGGCCCGACCCCCGTTCATTTTGCGGAGGGGTGCGGGTTGCAACGC
>NW_015536772.1:0-1241 GCF_001515605.1 Sinocyclocheilus anshuiensis | reverse complement strand
TAGCAGTAAACACATACCTCTAAAGCAGCAGCTTCAGCAGTGACTGCTGAATATACATGTTTACATATGAGCTTAAGAGAGTAACTTTACAAACTATGAATCATATATTGCAAATATAGCAGCAAACACATACCTCTAAAGCAGCAGCTTCAGCAGTGACTCCGCTGAATATTTCCGTTCTGTCCTCCTTGGTCAGGAAGGGCAATCTCTTAAAGCGAGGGTCCAGAGCGGAGGCCAAGTGGAGGTGTTTTTCTCTTGCTCACTGTTTTATCTTTTAGTTAAGTCTGTATTGACAGCCTGCTTGATTTCTCTGGTCACAGGCGAATCTCCTACAGTCATTTTTGTGTCTTGAATAAGTTGTGAATGGAGGGGTGCAATCAAAGATACTGTGGGGCTACCCTCCTCTGACATGAGGGTTGTGGCATCTTTTAGGGGCTTGAGGGCTTTTACAAGATCCTCTGCATGAGAGATGTCCAGCTCACTCAAAGTGCAGAGGTCTGCCTCTCCTCTTCTCACCTGCTGAGAAAGTAAAGCTGCAGAGATTGCAGGCTGCTGCTCCAAAAACCTGTCCACCATGTCTAGGGCACTGTTCCACCTGGTAATGACGTCTGTTTTTAGCATGTGATGAGGCAGGCCTAACAGCTTTTGCTTCTCCTCGAACTGGTGCTTTGCAATGGGGCTGCGGTGAAAAAATGTAGTAATACGTCTAATCTTCCCAAGTAGTCTGGCAACAGAGGGCAAGCGGAGCGCTCGCTGAGTCGCGAGGTTTAGCGTGTGTGCATAACATCGCACATGCACAAATCCCCCCAGCTGAGCAGCAACAACCATGTTTGATGCGTTGTCGGTCACTAACACCAAGTCTCTCGTGGGAAACTGCCATTCCTCAGCGACTTTTTGTATTAGGTCAGCTATATTAGCGCCTGTCTGACTCTCATAGACAGCCCTAGTTTGCCCTATATAATGGGCTGTTACAGTGATGTACGAATCCATAGCAACAGATGTCCAGGCATCACAAGTCAATGCTATTTTACCTGCTTTTTTCAGCGACTCCAGTACTGTTGTTTTGGTGCTTTGGTACAGATTTGGTATTACTGTCGGCGAAAAAACGACGTGAGGGGATTTTATACCGTGGATCCATTGTATGCATCATTGCACGAAACCCCCTTCCTTCCACCACGGAGTAATGGCGCAAATCTGATGCAATGTACTCGGCAATGGATTTTGTTATTTTCCTTGCCCTT
>NW_015536771.1:1556-1806 GCF_001515605.1 Sinocyclocheilus anshuiensis | reverse complement strand
GAAGCCTCCGTGTCATCAAGAAGCCAACCAATCTCCGGAGGGCTTTCCCCAAAAGGACATCATCCAAACATCACCTCTGCGACCAATCCGAAAGCTTCGGGGTTCCCTCAGCAGCCATCCAGGAAGCTGTCGTCAGCAACGAATCATCTCAGCTTTTCAGCTGTCAACCAAGCAGAATGCAAGTAAACGAACAAAATCTTATCTCTGCTGAACTGGTGTCGAGCTACTTTAAGCAGTAAACATAAGCTAA
>NW_015536771.1:857-1121 GCF_001515605.1 Sinocyclocheilus anshuiensis | reverse complement strand
GGCCCCCTCGGACCACCACGGTCCCGAGCCTCCGGGACCCTCGTTGCCAAAGCGCGCCCTTTTCTGTCGGGAGGGAGCCCGGGACCTCGGGCACGGGGACGTTCCTAGGGGCCCCCCGAGACCCAACTTTTTTGTTGGAGAAGTCGTGGCCTAATGGTTAGAGAGTTGGACTCGTAACCCAAAGGTTGCAGGTTCGAATCTCGTACTGGCAGGGATTGTAGGTGGGGGGAGTGAATGTACAGCGCTCTCTCCCACCTTCAGTAC
>NW_015536771.1:0-663 GCF_001515605.1 Sinocyclocheilus anshuiensis | reverse complement strand
TTGGTTTGGTGTCATATAATTTCCAGGTCAAACTTTTGCCAAGATCAACGTTACCTCTCTAAGAGCTTACAAATTATTATAATCGTATTAACCCGTGGCCAGGGAGAATACAGATATTCAAATTGTTAAAATATACTAAGAATCACCGGCTCGCTGGACGACCCTTGATTTAAAGTGTACAATAACAAATTTGAAATCAGTGTTAATCAGGTGGACCTAGAATTTTTCAGATCCGAGTCCTTTCAAAACCTGAATGAATAAAATGAATGATTAATTCCCTTACAAATGAGGTAATGTCATTACATATTGGTAGAGAATGCGGGCAAAGATTTGACTGAGAAATTAATGACCCAAGATAATATTATGAATTTTCTCTATTTTTATCCGGAAAAATAGATAAAAGACAGAAGAAACAGATTTGTTGTGGCACTGGATACTTTTGTTGTGTATCAGAGCGTGTTGAATGTTTGAATGGGAAACTCGAGTGTTATTTAGAATTTAACTGCAGTAAGAAAAAAAAAAACATTTTAATTTTGTCCACCGAGACAAAAATAAGTCGCTCTAGAAAAGCGCACGAAGGAAGAAATGGGCGTTTTCCCCGTTTAATTTCTCTAAAATGCCTTCATAGTCGATTTGTTGGTGCGTTTTCCATCTCCAAATAAG
>NW_015536770.1:338-10426 GCF_001515605.1 Sinocyclocheilus anshuiensis | reverse complement strand
CCATACCTCTGCTTTACAAGCTTTGGCAAATCGCTGTGTATAAGATGAAGCCAAGTTAGAACAATGAAGTTTTCGATCGAGGGAGAGAGCTCCTCATTCTCTAGAATGGTTTACCTCGAGTGTCATAAGCGGAGATAATCCACAACGCTGCTCGCTTTCGCGCGATTGTAGCGTGAATACATCTCACGTGAGCTCACCAGAACGTTTGGGGAGTGAATACGATAACGCTGCCACCACGCCAATGTGTAGGTGAGGTATATTGAATCGCTGACACGAGAGAATAATTTAGTCAAGCCTTTAATGGCAACGGCCAACACAACAATAACAAGAAGCCCCAAGCGCGAGCTCCGCCCAGGCCAACGTGGCCACGAACAACGTCAGGAGTCACGTCACGATTCACGACACACTTCACATACTGGCGCTTATATATATTGTAATGACCCGGCACGCAGCGCGAGCAGCCAGGTGCATTATGGGTATTTGTTTATAGCTGATTTATGCGTTAAGTAATATGGTTGGGTTGTTGTGTTAGCATTGTTATGCGTGTTTATGTTCAGGTTGGTTCGTGTGGGTTGGGTTCATTTTAGTACCCTGTTATGTGTAAGTGTGGACGTTACCATCACGGAGAGAGGTGTGTAAGGGAGGGACCCGGCGGTATGGCCTTGTCTTTGCAAGTTCTCATTCTGTGTTCAAAATAAAAGGATAAAGAAGACAATGCTGCCTCCTGCCGGTTTGTTCTGTCAGCGTGCCTGCTTCCAGAGACACTCATGGTCGTGCGGTGTATGGGACACGAGTGCTCTCACTCTCTGTCAGCCAAGTGTAAAAGTAGCGCTACATAGATGCTAGTAATTAGTTCAGTAACAGTCTAGTAGCCTAGTTTAGCTCCAGACAGCCCCACATTCTGTTGAACAACCACCAGTTGTTACAATATGATCTTGATCGATCAAGATCGATCTGCACAATTGAGATCACGTGTGCTAAAACATTAGCCACATTTAAATCCAGACTCAAAACTTACTTGCTTAGCTGTGCATTTATTGAATGAGCACTGTGCTACGTCCGAACTGATTGCACTGTATTTTATGTATAATTTTCTATTTTTAACTGTTTAAAATTCATTTTAAATCAATTTTTTAAATAATTTTAAATTCTTTGTTTTATTGTTGATTATTTTTTATGAATATTCTACTTTCTTTTATGTAAAGCACTTTGAATTACCATTGTGTATGAAATGTGCTATATAAATAAACGTGCCTTGCCTTGAGCGCCCTCTGGTGCGCTAAAACATTAAGTGCATATATCACATTTTCCTCCCCACTTATGCCGAGTTCACACTGCACGATATTAGCCCGATTTTTCACTCGCCGACAGGTTTTGCGAAATCGCCGACAAATGCCCGACATCAAAGACGCGATCTGAGGGAATCGCCGACACATCGCCGACGCCCGCAAAATATTTGGCATGCTAAATATCTGGAGATCCATCGTGCAATGTGAACACAGCAGCGACTGAATGCTAGATAGTCACGCAGTGTGAAAACAACGGCGATCCGACGAGTTTGAAAATCGTGCAGTGTGAACTCGGCATTAGTGTTGTTGTATTCATTTCAGAAACAATGTTACATACACTTAACATGAACAAACTGTGTATCTCTCTCTCTCTCTCTCTCTTTTTTATACATGTCCACATATACATAGATATGCCCACAACATAACACAATGATTCACCTGTATAATGCAACACTTATAGTAATACCAAAATATAGAACAACTGTGATGAAACACCAGCATTGTTCAATGAACTGTGCTTATTCTTTTAAATTAAATGCAGCACCATGACTGTCAACATGCAAACAATGGAATTGGCTTATACCATCAAGGTAAGCCCTAAGGGCTAAACCTTACTGGAGGCTTGATGGTACGTTCAGGATAGCGCTTAGTCTCTTTGTGTGGAGTGTGTAACACCACCTCAGTGTCCCTTGTGGCTGAATCTCCAATTGTGATAATCCTGTTGGAATTGGATCGAGACTAGGACGTGATGTCTCTCCAGACATTGGATGTTCACACAGATTTGCCAGATTCCCCTCAGGGACATCAATGGTCTCTGGACCAATATCATCTCCATTGTCGCAGTCATTCTGATGTGCCAAGATCTAAACAACATGACGTGTCCAGTGAACTGAAAGTCCCACATCGACAATGTAAGATACTGGACCTGTCTTTGCTGACACCACACGGGGCATCCACTTCTTTCCTCGATGATAATCACTAACTAATACCTTGTCACCCACTGCAAATATTCTTTCTTTAGCATGAACTTGACGTCGCTGGCAAAGTTTGCCCTGAGCTTTTTCAACCACAGAGGCCACATTCGGCTTCAGCAAATCAAAGCGAGATCGCAACCTACAATGTAGGAACAACATGGCAGGTGATTACTTTATGGTGTCATGTGGTGTGTTTCGGTACGCCAGTAGAAAGGTGTCCAACCTTTGTTTAATGGAAATTGATCCTTTCGAACAAATAACGCCCACTTTACTGTCTGAACCATGCATTCCGCCAAACCATTTGTAGCTGGGTGAAAAGGTGCAGAATGTGTGTGCGTCACTCCGTTGGCCTTGAGAAATGTCTGAAACTCCTCGGAGGTGAACTGAGGTCCGTTATCACTAACCAGCACTTCCCGGAGTCCATAACGACTAAACAGTGTCCTCAATACCTGAATGGTTTTGGTAGATGTAGTTGAATCCATCACACAAACCTCGGGCCATTAAAATATGGAGTGAGCATCTACTACTACCAGATACATGTGTCCTTAAAATGGACCTGCAAAGTCCACATGTATGCGTTGCCAAGGTGACAAGGCCATTTCCACGGGTGTAAGGGTGAGGGGCCAGGAGCTTTTTGTGTCTGCTGGCATGTCTGACAGGTTTTTGCCAACTGTTCGACTTGAACGTCAATACCAGGCCACCAGACATAAATACGTGCAACCGCCTTCATCCTAATGACAACCGGATGTCCAGTATGTAATTCTGCCAGTACCCTGGATCTCAGCTTTAGAGGGATGACCACTCTCCAACCCCACATGAGGAAATCCAGCTGTGTAGTCAATTCATCCTTCCTGTACACATATGGTGCAAGCACATTATTTGCATCCATGACGTGTGGGAAACGCACAGTTGCCACCATCTCCATTACTTGTGACAGAATGGGGTCAGCCCTTGTCTCTTTACAGACGTATGTGCATAGTACTGGTAGAGCATCCAGCTGCTTTACTTGAAGTAACTCCACGGTTTCCAGCTTAACTTGAGGTGCAGTTGGCAGAGGTAATCGTGATAACCCATCTGCATTGCATTGCACCGTCTCTATACTGGATATTGTAGTCATAAGCTGCCAACAACAAAGCCCAGCGCTGCAACCGAGCAGCAGCCATGGATGGAATGGCTTTTGTTGGACTGAAGATGGTTTTCAATGGACGGTGGTCTGTAAACAATGTAAACTTCCGCCCGTACAGATATTGGTAAAATTTTTGTATTCCAAAACCAATACCAAGTGTCTCTCTTTCAATTTGAGCTAGCATTGAAGAGCATTGAGTGGGGCTAACACTGATGCCAGATTAAGGATGAATAGACTGTAATAATTTAAAAGTCCCAGAAATGAACAAAGTTGGGTATATCCTTTGGTGCAGGTGCATCCACTATTGCCCTGACCTTTTCCGGTGACTTATGAAGACCCTGAGCATCAATGATATGCCCTTAGTACTCCAGCGAATCGTTAAAGAATTCATACTTCTCACGCTGGACACACAGCCCAAATTCATCCAGACGACTGAGGACTGTGTCCACATTTTTTAGATGTTGCTCATCATCTGACCCAGTCACTAATATATCATCTAGCTTTCAGAGTGCACGTTCGGGAAGCCTTGTAGAATTTGATCCATTGCCCTTTGAAAAATTGCAGGAGCCGATGCGATCCCAAATGGTAACCGATTGTAACAGAACAGCCCCTTTGACATGATAATTGTTAGGCACTTATGTGAGCGTTCCACCACGGAAACTTGTAGATATGCATTTGAGATATCCAGTTTGGTGAAGCGTTGGCCCCCTGCTAATGATGCAAATAAATCCTCCATTCGTGGAATCGGGTAACGCTCAACACAAAGGGCTGAACAATCGGTTTCGGTGAGAAATGGTCTTTCAAAACAGTCACAATGTCATCATATGACTTCGCACCCGGCTTATCTGGGGCGATTAAACTCCGCAGCAGGCCGTATGTAGATTAACCCATTACACTCAGCAACACCGCGACTTGTTTCTCATCTGCAATGTCATTTGAAGCAACAAATTGTTCAAACCTTTCTATGTAGGTAGCCCACTGTTTGGCTGACTCATCAAAGCCATCCATATGACCGATAAACACAGCCATTACGTCAAGTGTTGTTCCACAAGCTCACTACATACATCCAATCAAATATATTCAGTAGCCAGTCCTTCCCCTTGCAAAAATCAGGCGTTTGAATAGATCATCCTCATCGCCAATATGTTATATCTTATCTGTTTATATAACAGTAAGGATACGCTGAGACGATTGCCTTTTTAACTCTTGTAGTTTTCTGAGAACTCTCTAGTCTTCTTCTTTATTAACAATACAACATACACACTGGCGTGATATTGAGTGCCCTCTGGTGCACTAAAACACCCAATCGATACAATCCTCAATACGAGGCAGTGGGAACGAGTCGGCTTCTGAAAGATTATTAACTTTCCGATTGTCCATACAAAAGCGATATGTGGAGTCTGGCTTGGGTACTAGGAAACATGGAGTGCTCCATGGACATATTTTAATAGATATTCTACCTCAGCCTTCATAATCTCACGCTTTTGTGGATTCACCCTATAAAGATGCTGCTTCACAGGGGAGGCACTTCCCACCTCATTATCATGACACAATGCAGATATTCTACTAGGCACATCTGAAAAAAGAGAGGGAAAAGACTGGATCAGCTTACATACATCCTCATACTGTTTTTTCTGATAAATGCACAAGATAGCTGCGTAAATCACCCAAAATACTAGAATTTTTCAGATGAGGAGTAGAAATTTGAGCAACGCCATTGTCTTCTACAACACAAGAGGCAGTTATAGTGACCGTGGAGGAGACCAATGGAACATCCACGGATGGAGCAATATTCAGCTCTCTCTCCAGGTACGCCTTGAGCATGTTCACATGGCAAACTCTAGTTTTGCGTCGACGATCAGGGGTTTGAATCACATAATCAGTTTCACTGAGCTTCTGCTCTTATGGACCTGAACATTTTGCTTGCAAAGCAGCACCGGGCACTGGCAAAAGCACAAGAACAGAATCACCAATCTCCAAATTCCTTCTGACACTCTTTTTGTCAAACTGCAGCTTTGTTTTCACCTGAGTGGCAGACAGATGAACCTAAGCTACATCACACGCTTTATGAAGTCTCTCTCTGAAAGAACTCACATAATCCAAGACAGACACAGAGGATGGATTTTTCGTCAACAAATGTTCATATAGCAGTTTTAGGGGACCCCTTCCGAACACCAATTCTGCGGGATTAAACCCCATGGACTCCTGAACTGCTTCTCTGGCCGCAAATAACAGTAAAGGCAACCCCTCCGCCCAGTCCTTTCCTGTCTGCAAGCAATATGCACAGATAATAGTTTTAAGGGTTTGACGGAACCTTTCTAAGGCTCCCTGGTGACTCAGGATGATAAGGACTGGACACTCTGTGCTCAATTCCTAATTCCTTCAAAATCTGTGTAAAAGTTTTAGAAGTAAAATTAGTTCCTTGATCGCTCTGTATTACTCGCGGTAGACCAAACGTGGTAAAAAACAACCAAATCCCTTACCACTGCTTGTGCTTTCAATGAACGCAAAGGAATGGCTTCTGGGAACCTAGTGGCTGCACACATAATTGTTAACACATACTGGTGCCCCGATTTAGACTTAGGCAGCGGACCTACGCAATCAACAATGAGACGCTCAGTTTGCTGATTTTTACTTTATTTAAACTTTGTGTCGCGAAGGAAAGCGGAGGAAAAGAGGGAACGCCCCTGCCCCCACAGTGATACCGGTATTACCGGTGTTGTCACACGTTGATTAACCGGTGGGAAAATTTCCTCACCGTCACAACCCTACTACCTATTTCACGCCTTTATCTCAAAATATCAGGAAAAAAGAAATACAACTCACCACAAAGCCAAAAAGTTAACCCAAATTTGAATTTACTTTTGCTATCCTTACTTAACAAAGTTGCTATCAAACCACAAGTGTGTAATCCTTTTCAGTCAAAATGAGCTTTACATGTAAGATCAAACAGTCAGCAATATGAAAGAAAGAAATAATGGTCACAAATCAATGGAATAGAATACTCTAAAGCCCAATTTATACTTCTGCATTGAACCTACGCCATAGCTACACCATAGGCTGTGTGTAGCACACATAGCCTTCGGCATAGCCTGACGTGCACCTCTCCAAAAATGTAACAGCACGTCAATTCTATGTGGACCGCAAGCGCTGTGATTGGTCTGCTAGAACCCCTCCCTCTGTATGTATTTGAGTTTTGTGTGTGTTTTTTTGCACTTTAATATACTTTAATGTTACACATTCTTATTTAAAATAAACAAAGCAAAGAACAAGTGTCTTATTTATTATACAACATAGCATACATCAGTTAATTGTCCACTACAAACAATGTTGTTCTGCCATGGTACAAGACCTTGTGGAGACTGAAAGAGTGCCATCTTCTCCAGTTCCGTTGTCGTCTCCTTTTTTGTAGTTTTAAATAAATTATATGTTCTTGGATATTTATTTGCCACCGTCAAGGCTGATGCTTCACCGACAAGCTGCTTCTTCTTCGGCTTTTGCCTTGATGCTGTGGGTTACACCAGCATCATGCCCGTGGACACAGCAGACTAGCGGTCTGCATGTGTAATTGCATATCGACGCAGACAACAACACAGAAGTGTAAATGAAAACCGATGCACAGCCTATGGCATAGAGGCTACGGCAGGGGCGTAGCGTCTTTGTATGCAGGGTATGCACGTGCATATGGGCCCCGGCGGAATGAGGGCACCTCATTTAGGGCATGCCCAATCTCATACACCAAGCCTATGAAATATCTTTATGTTACAACCTGTGTTCATATGTCCAGGGAAATAAAGTAGGCCTGAAATAAAAAATAATTTTATCAATTACTTGCTATGTCCATGTTGAATGTAGGCCTACTTAAAAAAAAATTTAAGAAGTTGAATAAATGCCGCTAAAAATGGTCCATGCCATGTTTTAGCGAGGATCTATTGGATTTGACCAGTATTAGCTTTTCTGTCATTTGTGAAGTGGGTTTCTGAAAATTATGCATGCAGTTTGGCTGTTGGAATAATGTAAGTAATACAGCATTTTAAATGGGTCGCATTTAAGCCTACTCATAGGTTTTTCTGAAAAATTAGTCTATGTCTGCACATTTTTAGATATTGCACAAGAATAAAATCTTCAAAATCTCTAACACTCGTACAGTCGCTTAGGTGGATACTTTTTTTCAACAAAATAAAATGCACATAAACTGTGATGGAAACATATTTACAAAATAAACTTCTTGTAAATTTATTAGGAATAAAAGATGTGCATTTAAAAAAGTCTGGAATAATCTTCGACTCAGCATCACATCTGAAATGGTGCTCTGATCATTCTGAAATTGCAAAGTTAGAGTCAAATCGGTTGGCAGTTTTTTTTTATTTTAAATATATTTATATTGGCCACAATAACACTGTAGCCGTTTCTCAATATGCGTTCTTGTCTGTACTAGTACTTGTGTTCTCGTGGACTTGTGAAACGTCATCATTCGTCGCCCAAATACTGTTCCAATTCAAAGTTCACATCTAGCCAAGTACAGTTCAAATCCCCGGATGTGTTCTTGCTCCGTCCCTTTTATCAAGGATGCATCCAGAGCCGATTTCGGAGACGTGAGCTCCAGGCGATCACCGGGAGCTCAGTTCTCATGTATCCGCCGAGAGCAGTCTCACCTCGGCTAGTCCTTCTGACATTTGCCGCTTGCCTCTGATGTCTCTGGTAGTGGTTAAACATGAGGTAAAATTCGTTTTGGGTAAATTTAACAGGCAATCTTTGGTCTCATGAATCTATTGTTTCTTCCAGGTCATATAGTTTTGGCTGAGCACAAAGTTATGCTTCATAAATTATTTATTTATTAATTGTAATACAGCGCTGACTTTGTTGCATACATTTGACTGAATTGTTTGCTTTTGTCTTTATTTCCTATTACATAAGTCTCTTATACTTCTACTACTTTTATAATGGCTATTATTGTTCATTAAAACTGACGTTTAACAAAAAAGGCAGAGTTGTGCTTGTCATATTTCATTTTATGATACATACAGTGAAGATAATCTGAGTATATGTGCACATATTACCTAAACCACATATTAATGTTTTATATTTTTTAAATGAAAACGAAAAGAGGGTTGTGTTTTATATTTTGAAGAAAACGAAAAGGCAGTGGTGTTTGATATCATTTAGTTTTATTGTAATGCATGAAGCATGCATTTTTGAGGCTATTAATATTTTAAATGAAACAGAAAAGAGGCAATGCTGTTTGATATAATATTTTGTTTCACTGTAATGTATGTACGTTCCCTGAACTACATTTTTGCAAATAATAATGTTTAAATGAAAACAAAAAGAGGCAGTGGTGTTTGATAACATATTTCTTCATACTGTAAATGCATACAGTGTAGATAACCGGATTAGCAAAGGCGAGCTGACTGACGTTATCAAGTATGCTTTTGCAGAATTTGCAGAATTACCGGACTTGTGTCCTCCCATCCCCAGGAGTTCGCACTCCCGAGTCGAACTCGAACTACCGGAACTTTGCGTACTTGGTATTGAGAAACGGCTATTGTTTCTGTCTTGAAGAGCTTCGAGTGCTTGAAAGAAGAATGAACACAATCCATTCTCCTTCCAGTAAACAACTTAACTTTCTCGAAGCGGAACGATGTATGTTAAAAGCACACGTCCAGTTTTGTGTGAGTGTAGGAAATCCGCTTGGGAGTGGAGAGATTTGTCCTCACGCACATGGATCGCGTAACATTATGCGGTCTCGACATTGTCATTAAGATCACACTATAGAAACCGCCTAAAATTAAGTATAAAGAAGAGAAGAAAGCGGCCCTAGGCAGCTGCCTACACATGCCAGGATCCGCCACTGCCAGATGCAGTTAGAAATTTACTAAAAACAAGCCTATCGCAAGAAATCTGGTAGGGGGTGCACCTGGGATGGCCAGCCAAATTTCAGGGGGGCCGGTGCCACCCCTGGCCACCACGTAGACACGCCCCTGCTCGGAGCTCCCTGAATGTGTGATTTTCTTACTTAGAAATATGTGCATTGTAGTCCAGCTCAACTATTGGCGGCGAGCCAATGCATCTGCATAAACTGTCTAGGATCGCACTCGTCAGGAAGGAGAATGATAACGGGCGTGAACTAGACTAGATTGCCATCTACTGCTGACCAGCGTGAGAGGATTCCGAGCTCGAAAGGGCATTACCACATTAGGAAGCGCCCGCGCTGCATAGATGAGTGGATTACCATTGACGTCTGCCGAGCATACTCCGCTGGGGTGGATTCAGATTAGGAAACCGACTGACTGACTGCGTATGATCCTGATTTAAACGACTGTTATCTTAAACACAGGTACCTTCTTTCAATTTTATTTTGTTTGTGGCTCAAGTGAGTGAGGTGGCCATGTATTTTTGGCTCCTACGAACACGAGCAGCGACACAGGCCTGCAACAGGAACTGAGGAGTATTTCACGTAGTATTTGTCGGTTTAAGGCTGATTTATACTTCTGCGTCGGACCTACGCCGTAGCCCAGTGGCGTAGCAAGTCAGCCTCGGGCCCATATGCCAAAAAATTGTAAAGGCCCCCCTCCATTGCAATATTAAGATATTAACACTTTTATTAAAAATTTCATGACAACAGTGTGTCAGTTCGAGGATCACTACAGTCTATGCACTCCTCCATCATTATGACTTTGCATTGTAGATAAAAAAAAA
>NW_015536770.1:0-291 GCF_001515605.1 Sinocyclocheilus anshuiensis | reverse complement strand
AAAAAAAAATATATATATATATATATATATATATATATATATATTTAAAATAAAAAAAAACTGCCAACCGATTTGACTCTAACTTTGCAATTTCAGAATGATCAGAGCACCATTTCAGATGTGATGCTGAGTCGAAGATTATTCCAGACTTTTTTAAATGCACATCTTTTATTCCTAATAAATTTACAAGAAGTTTATTTTGTAAATATGTTTCCATCACAGTTTATGTGCATTTTATTTTGTTGAAAAAAAGTATCCACCTAAGCGACTGTACGAGTGTTAGAGATTTTG
>NW_015536769.1:0-539 GCF_001515605.1 Sinocyclocheilus anshuiensis | reverse complement strand
CTGGCCTTTTCAGTGCCACCTTTGCGCTTTCTATTATCCATTTTCTTTTATCTATTATGTTTTTGCTTGCATATCTCCAACAACTGAATTTATTTATTTTTTGACCAAGGTGCCCCTCTCTGGGGAGTCAAAATATCTTCAACAACTGACGTTTTTTTAGCAAGGTGCCTCTGTCGGGGGAGTCAAAAGATAATTACGTCATCATTAGGGTTGCCAGTTAACTTCAGAAATGGAAAATAAGGGACAATTATGATTCTTTATCTTTTATTCTTTAAGAAAATCGTGTTTATTCTTGTAGAAAATAAGTTTTTATTCTTTAAAAAAAACAAGGGACAGTATAAGGGACGCTACAAATATTTGTACTGTACCCTAATGTAGGCTATGTCTGCATGCAGGTAAAAAGTTATCAGAAATCACAATTGTTTTGCTTAACCTATTTATGTACAATTATTCTAAAAATAATTTTAATGTCATACAAAAAACAAAAAAAAAAAGTAATCGGCCTGAGTAAATTGTACCAATATAGAATTGTGACTTCA
>NW_015536768.1:42120-45912 GCF_001515605.1 Sinocyclocheilus anshuiensis | reverse complement strand
ATCCAGGGTTAGTAACGTGTGCGTGTGTGTGTTTATGAATGAAGTCCAGTTAAACACTGATTGTCTTCATAATCCAGGATTATTAACGTGTGTGTCTAACAACTAGGGTTGTCCTCGTAATTCATAATTAAATCAGGAAACGCCCACTTTTGCCCTGTCCTCACAGTGCTGTATGATGTCAGGTCTTCATATTTCCAGACTGTTTCACTAAAATTGAATTCTGTGTAGTCAGAATTTTACCCCATGCCATACGGAGCAGTTTAATATTTCTTACTAATCTGTATGACAAAGGGAAAGGTGGGTCCCCATAAACCAGGATGCAACTTGTTAGGGAAAAAAGTCCTGATAAACCACCCGTACCAGTATGTGTGTGTGTGTGTGTGTGTGTGTGTGTGTGTTATATGAGCCTGTGGTAGTTTGCGGGTCAGCCAGGCCCATCATTTACTTGTCATTTACTTGCGGGTCAGCCAGGGGGGGTCATTTACTTGTCTTTGTAAACTGTTTGAAGTCAGTTGGGGAGATGATAGTGGGGGACTGCTTAGCATCTCCTTGATAGTGGGGAGAATTATTTGGCAATTTAGCCCCCATATAAATGTAAAGTCTGTGACCAGGACTGTAATTTATATGCAAATGTCAATGGCTAAAAGGGGTCTCTTAAGCCATAAACCCCAAAGACCATGCATGATTTTACGCAGACGCTACAATGGTATTATAATTCTTTATTTAGTATCCAGATTTTGGTGTGATACAGATGTACAACTATACTAAAGCATAACGAATATGTCTACTGATAGGATTTGGAACTATTGCCTAATGTTTAGTCAAACCAACACTCTGGCCTTTAAAAGAATTGCATAAGACAGAAAATATCAGCACTGCATTTAAGCAGGTATTAACAACTGTCCATGTTATTTTCTACTATTTATAACCATGCATAACAGCCTCACTGAGCACCTTAAGGAAAGTCCAATACTCTGTGGTACTTTGTTGTCTCATTTACCTTATGGTAGTGTAAAGATAAGCTATAAAGAAACCATGAGAAAAAGTATGATAGACAAAGATGGCTACTAAGAAAAAAGAAAACCTTGTTGTTAGTCAATGGAGCGGTAGTCGCGTCTCATGGATTGGTTACACTTTATTTTGATGGCTCCCTGTTGACTTCACATTGCAACTATCTACAGATTAATAAGTGATTATAATTAACTTTCAACTTTGATAGGTCTGTTTTTAACAGATCTCTGATAGTCTGTGACAAGCTAAGTGGTCTCAGAAATTGACACAGCTGTTATTCATGTGTTGAAAGAGGCCAGCAGGTTATTAAAAAAAACTTTATTTTAACGTTTACTTTTTTTTAAATCGTCATTTAAAATCTGTTAAAAAACAGATATTTAGTGTATTCCGTTTATACAGATTTTCTTTGTTAAATCATGTTACACATTTTAATAAACAGTTTATTGTTGTAATTTTAATACATGGTTTCTGTAATAAAAAAAAAAACAGGGAAAACACTGTAAAATGTATTGGCATAAACTGTAAAAAAAACTTTTTTTTTTTACAGTGTGTGACTCGGAAAGACTTCATGATCAGATCAGAGTCGTTATCCCTCTCGACGGGTCGCTGCAGCGTGTATTTGACTATAGTATCTCTGCTCCTGACAGCGCTGCCCTGTCCGTTTGATTGCCGTCCAGCAGACACACGGAGCGGGCATGAGAAACGAGAGGGGTGCTCACGATCACTGGTGCTCGCCTCATCATCACCGTGACCGCTGCTGTTAAATGTTAAACATATTCCTCACTTCTTTTGTTTGTCCGACATCCGCATCCCGTTGTTACACCAAATTCTATGACCATCGATTTCTGTGACCCTAGTAGGCGCTGTTGTCACTGTTTGGCTTGAACTCGATCACACAGGCGGATTGGGTACGCAAACAGTGTACAGGTTCATGGTGCCCGTGCATATTGAATGAGCGCATCAATACAGTCTGGTTGTGTGCGCCGAATGAACTGTTCAAAACAGATTTCTTTACATCAACAAACATACATATATATATAGCCTCTATATATATTCTCACAGAAAGACTTTGATGTTCTCCAAATGTACTGTGTACTTTAAAAATAAATAAATAAATAGTCCTACACTAAAAACTTTTAAAAGTTTTAATATGAACAGTACAGCTTTTACAGTATTTAACTGGCATTTATTTATTTTATTTATTAATTTTCTAATACTTTTAGTTTTTACATTTGTACTTTAATTTCTATTTTAAAAATTATGGTGTTAAATTGTGGTTTGTGTGCATTGTCTCTCTTCTCTCTCTATATATATCCATCTATCTACTAGGCTTGCCTTATTAACCAAATAGATTATTAATAAGCTGTTCATGCAGTTTTGTACCTTAAGTATATATACTTTTCTGCAGATGACAACTTATTTTACATTAGAAAGAAGGGATCCGATAAAGACACCAAATGTAAAGTTGTGTGCAGTGCAGAGGAGGCTGACCTGCTGTTCAAAGAATTTAATTCAAGCAATATTGGCGGACATTTTGGACAGTTGAAAACAAGAGATGCCATTTCTCAGCGGTACTACTGGCCTGGCATGTCAGCAGACATAGATAAATGGGTAAGCTCATGCACTGTATTCATACTTAGTTCACTGACTTAATGAAATCAATAAATTTTATAATGTATAATTTACAATAAATTAATATTATCAATGTTTGAGGTATCACGGTGCACAGTGTGCCAGAAAACGAGAAAAGACATAAAACTTGAACCAGATTACATACCAATCAAGGTACCACAATATTATTAATCTTTCATTAAATGTGCATTTGTGTTAATATTTTGCATAACTAAAATAATTATTTTATTGTACAAATATTATTATGCTAATAATTCAGACTTTCTTCCATTTTTGTCTGGTTTGACAGACCAAGGTTCCATTCGAACTTGTCGGAATGGACTTAATTGGAAAGCTGGTAAAATCAGACCAGCAATGTCAGTACATCCTTGTTATTACAGATTACTGCACAAAATGGGCACAGGCGTATCTCCTAAAATCCAAGTCCGCTACAGAAGTGACACACTACATCTTAAAATTTGTTTATCAGTTTGAAGTGCCCAAACGGATATTAACAGATCAAGGCAGAGAGTTTGTGAACACTGTAAGCATTTGCATTCCTATTACACAAATACATTAAATACAATAAATATTTTTTACTGTGTAAATTACAGTAATAAAAATAAAACAAGTGTTTTTACATAACTTCGTTAGATCAACACTGAAGTCTGTAAAAAGCTTGGAATTAAGAGGAGTTTCTGTGCCCCATACCACCCTCAGACAAACGGACTGGTGGAGAGGCTCAATGGTACCATACAGAGGTGAAAAATGCATCCACCACAGCACATATACATGAACAGGGGTGTGAAGTAACGAATTACAAATACTCACGTTACAGTAATTAAGTCGTTTTTATCAGTAATTGTACTTTTTTGAGTGGTTTAAAAATTGTGTACTTTTACTTGAGTACATTTGAAGTGATGTATCGGTACTTTTACTCCGCTATTTTCCTCCATTTGTGGTCGTTACATGCTTATTTTAATTTTATTTTTATCCATCAACGTGATTGGATAGTGAGATAGTAATAGGTCTCGTGACTTTCATCAAATCAAATTGTGCATAGAAAACTTTAACCGCCAACTGTTTATCATGGCTGCTGGAAGTGCATTCTCCTCTAACTTAATATATCAAGGTAAATTTCGGATTTCTGCTTACTAAATGATTTGTATA
>NW_015536768.1:40127-41949 GCF_001515605.1 Sinocyclocheilus anshuiensis | reverse complement strand
CGTGTGTTCCCCTAGATTTCATTAAAGACTGTTGATTCTGATTCTCCTGCGTTCTCCTCGCTCCTCACCGTAGGCACACCGTGACAGGTACTACTGGCCTGGCATATCAGCAGACGTAGAGAAATGGGTAAACTCATGCACTGTATTCATTCTTAGTTCACTGACTTAATGAAATCAATGAATTTTATTCATTTTACAATGTATCATTTACAATAAATTCATATGATATATGTTTGAGGTATCACGGTGCACAGTGTGCCAGAAAACGAGAAAAGACATAAAACTTGAACCAGATTACATACCAATCAAGGTACCACAATATTATTAATCTTTAATTAAATGTGCATTTGTGTTAATATTTTGCATAACTAAAATAATTATTTTATTGTACAAATATTATTATGCTAATAATTCAGACTTTCTTCCATTTTTGTCTGGTTTGACAGACCAAGGTTCCATTCGAACTTGTCGGAATGGACTTAATTGGAAAGCTGGTAAAATCAGACCAGCAATGTCAGTACATCCTTGTTATTACAGATTACTGCACAAAATGGGCACAGGCGTATCTCCTAAAATCCAAGTCCGCTACAGAAGTGACACACTACATCTTAAAATTTGTTTATCAGTTTGAAGTGCCCAAACGGATATTAACAGATCAAGGCAGAGAGTTTGTGAACACTGTAAGCATTTGCATTCCTATTACACAAATACATTAAATACAATAAATATTTTTTACTGTGTAAATTACAGTAATAAAAATAAAACAAGTGTTTTTACATAACTTCGTTAGATCAACACTGAAGTCTGTAAAAAGCTTGGAATTAAGAGGAGTTTCTGTGCCCCATACAGACAAACGACAAACGGACTGGTGGAGAGGCTCAATGGTACCATACAGAGGTGAAAAATGCATCCACCATATACATGAAACATGAACAGGGGTGTGAAGTAACGAATTACAAATACTCACGTTACAGTAATTAAGTCGTTTTTATCAGTAATTGTACTTTTTTGAGTGGTTTAAAAATTGTGTACTTTTACTTGAGTACATTTGAAGTGATGTATCGGTACTTTTACTCCGCTATTTTCCTCCATTTGTGGTCGTTACATGCTTATTTTAATTTTATTTTTATCCATCAACGTGATAATAGGTCTCGTGACTTTCATCAAATCAAATTGTGCATAGAAAACTTTAACCGCCAACTGTTTATCATGGCTGCTGGAAGTGCATTCTCCTCTAACTTAATATATCAAGGTAAATTTCGGATTTCTGCTTACTAAATGAGTTGTATATATGCTTGCTATCTACACGGCCTGAAATTTGGTGTGAGGTTGCGGGTATTGCATACAGTGTTAACTCCCGCAAGTGCCACGTTCAGTAAATTCCCCGCTCACTTATGAGACACGCGATCTGCGCTGCCTCGTCTCTCTCGTGTGCGTTCTGCAGCAGTCACTTGGATAAGTCGTTGTTGCTTGTTGAACTTGTTGACTTTTGATGAGTTTGAGCGCGTGATGCGTGCTGTGAAAAAGTGTGTTGGAAACACAAATTGAGGACCAATCTGCACCTTATTGATGACCCCTGGCGTTAATATACTGCATCTGTGCCAGCGCGTGATGTAATAAAACTGCAGCTCGTTAATAAACGTTTATTTATTTTTTTTAATCCATTTTATACAATTCCACCTTCATTTAGCAAGTGCACTCGCGCATAAACAGTTTTCAAGTTCAACACTTTTTGTTCCGTTCAGTTGTGGATGCTGCTGATTCACCGAGACCGCCAGCAAAGCAAAGAGACATGCGTGTGTGTGTGTGTGTGTGTTTTCCT
>NW_015536768.1:28930-35064 GCF_001515605.1 Sinocyclocheilus anshuiensis | reverse complement strand
TAAAAAGGCATTTTTTGTCTTTTAATTTTATGTAAAGGGTAATATAATTTAAAAGGAACATAGTAGATAGCAATGTAGATAAAATAGTTCTCATTACTAACATGTTTCAGGTTGATGGCTCCTTTGAAAATGACTACAGTGAAGAAGGGGTGGCCATCGACATTAAACGTCATGAAGAAATTTTGGAGCTGGTAGAGAAAAATGTTGAAAAAACACATGAAAGAACAAGAAGGCGACTAGCAAAAAGGCAACTCCAAAGCCAGATATGGTGTGGAGGAAGAATGTCCGCAGTGAACAGCGGAAAGAGGGGGGGAAACTTGACCCAGATTATTTTGGTCCCTTTATGGTCACCAAAATAGAAGGTAAAAGTGTTGATCTTGTGGACTCTGTGGGACAGTCAGCACACAAGGTCAACATCGACCACCACAAACACCACCAGGAGGACATGCCAAGGATCCCTCACAAACTGAGGAAGCAGCAATTTTCCTCGTCTCAGCGACCTGATGTAGCCTCTCCTCCTTCACCTCAGGATGTCTATTGTCCACCTTCAGCTGAAGACTATCCTCTTTCTCCTCCTCCAGCAGGGCAATCATTATCCGATGTGACGTCCCTTCACAAAAAGTGTATGTGACTTAGAAAAACTAACTGAGCTAAATGTTGTTTTTTTTTCACCTTTAAACTGATATATATGAAATACCTCAAGATGCATGGGGAGGCAAAAATGCACGTCCAGCTTTCACGAATTGGTCCCTATAAATGATTTTACTGGGATATTATTAGGACAGCTCCCAGTCAAGAAGTTGGGTTACACTTTATTTCGATAGTCCACTTTAGACATTCTACTAACTATAAGTAACTTTGTAACTACATGTCAACTAATTCTCATTAATTTGCATCTACATGTCTACTAACTCTCAGAGTAGACTGTTAGGGTTAGGGTTTAGGGTTAGTAGAATAAGTTGACAAAGAAAGTGTTAGAAGATATTAAGCAGACAGTCTACTAATACTCTACTAACTGCTAGTTGACATGTAGTTGCAAAGTTACTTACTGTTAATAGAATGTCTAAAGTGGACTATCGAAATAAAGTGTTACCAGAAGTTGAGAGTGAGGTGAGTAGAATGTAATAAGAGATTTGTCTGCTTAGCTTGTATCTACTTGTATCAGTTGTGCTTTCCTATATATTTACATTTACATATTAATTATTTACCTGTCCTTCAGGTGATCAATGCATACATGGCCCTCATAGTAAAACAAAAAACAAAAAAAAAATCACATACAAGACAAAAAGGCACTTCACATTGACATGTATGAAATGACAAGGATATGGGAGGGAAAGGGCTCAAGACTGAAGGCAGGCAAACTTTAATTTTTTTATGTACTTTCACTTTTCAGGCTTTTATAAGTTGCTAGTAATTTTATGTATAGTATTAAATTATTTCATAAATGATTATTGGCCTTTTTTTTAGTGTGATCCATCAAAATACAGTGTTATTTTGGGAGCTGTCCATGAGCCTGGGCACTGGATATTGGCAGTAAGACCAAGTACCTTCATCTGTGTATTGCTAAGCTTTGTGGATAACTGCAGTATTTTTAATGGCAGTGAAAGTGAATCTAAGGTTACAATTCTACAGGTAATCTTTCCTTCTGAGAGAAGGAGCCTCGTACTGGACCCCCTGGGAAATGATTCTGCCAAACTCAAATAGTGTTTGGAGTCGACAAGGTAACCACTGAATTCATAAGTCTAAAGTGTCTCTTAAAAAAAATAAAAAAATAAATTGTGGGGATATGTAATTGTCATATTTAATCTTTTTCTTGGATGTGTCAGGGCCTTCATAAGAAAACAAAGCTGCCAGGTGTCCAGGTGGACAGCCAGCACAGCGACACACAGCCTCCAAAAAGATGCCACCTCATGTGGCTTATTTGTCCTGAAAGTACGTTTGCTTTCATTCTGTATTTTATTGTATCTGTAAAGTATTTAAAAACAATGGGTCTCATTCACATTTGTGTGTGTGTGTGGATTTGCATATGTGTGATTCCCTGTTGTTTAAAGTTATTTTTGGATTTTTAGAATAAGTTTTAATATGAAAGTTTTAGTGAATCATGATTTGTTTGTGAAAACAAATCATGTGAAAACAAATATGTGACCTAGTCTACACCTCAAATTTGCACATAATATACCTGTACATACGAAACTGTCTGTTGTAATATACCTGCACATACAATTGTCAATTTATATATTGTTATTCCTTATTTACTTGTTCTATTTTTACATTTTTTTTTATTCTTCTTTTATTATCTGTGTTTTTGTTCTGTCGTTGTCATTCTGTTGCACTGCGGAAGCTTCTGTCATGAAAACAAATTCCTCGTATGTGAAAACATACCTGGCAATAAAGCTCATTCTGATTCTGATTCTGATTCTGAAAAGTTTAAATGCAGATTTCACACACAAATCTGTGCATTACCATGTTTATTGTATGAGACACAATATTTTGATTTCAATTTTTTTCTCTCAAATCAACATTTTGTTGGTTTATATTCTATGTAGTATGCACTGAAAAATATTTTTTCTATTATGTCATCTTAGTATGCAGAGAAAATACTGGCAGGAGAGCCTCTACAGTTTCCCAATAATACCTCCGCAGTGGAACAGTACAGAGGAGAGATCGCCATGACACTGCTAAATGAGTCTTTTGGCCTTTTGACATATTTTGTCATATAACTATGCAAATTTCTCCAAAATGTTCCAATTCATAGACTATTTTCATGGGATGCACTTATTTTTTCACATGACTGAGACATTATTTAAATGATTAACCCTTCATATAGTTCTTGATACATTTTAGTGTTGTATTTCAATATGTATATTTTTTGTTCCAATGGTGACCAGATGACCTTAGCGAGCTGTGCCACCACTGTGGGGAGAAGAATACTGTGGAGGAACAAGGAAAGACAGGGAAAAAACAAAGACAATCGCTACCTTGTTCTTGGGTAAGAAGCTCATTTTAAAATAAGACAGTCCATCTCAGTGCTCTGATCATTCTGAGGCCCCATTCATGCATGCCACATCTTTCTGAAGAGGATATAAACACAGTATATGTATCACAGCTAGCCTATATGTTGTACTGTATCGCAGATATTCACCCTGAAAATGAAAGCATTAATTAAATGAAAAATGAAAGCATTATTACCTTTGTTGTTACAGATTCAGTGTGACTTGTGTGACCGGTGGTACCACATGCAATGCGTACAAGAGCCTGACCCCATGAAGCCCAACAGCTGTGCAGCGTGTCAATTTTATTCTCCACCTCCCCTGCCTTTATATTATTAGTGTTTAACCCTCTAAGCGCCAAAGTCACAAAATTGCGACAAGACATCATACTTAATAAAATGGACTGTAGTTCCTAATATGGTGTAATATCTAATTTGTATTCCCTACCACTAGATGGCAGACATGTAGTACTTCGATTCTAGACCAAAATGACATCATGTTCTTATTCAAAGTGTTCGAGGAAAGAGCAGAGCAAGTGAGCTATCGTGTCATTGATGCGGAAGCAGTTCAGTTCATAGCGTGCGGGTAAGCTGTGAGATTTGTGAGAGAAAATCGCCAAATGGCTAATAAAAAGTTGTACCATGAGGATGTGTTGCAAATGTTATTCACCGAATCTGACTCTGAAGGGGAACATTTCCCTTTTGGAAATGACAATCGGTCGTCTAATAATCGCACTTCTCCCGGTACATCAATGGTGCCGCATGGTGCGGCCGTGCTGTTCACGAAGGAGAGCTGTTTCTAGAGGTAGAGGCAGCAGAGGTAGGAGAAATAGGGCTGGAAGTAGCACTAGCTGCCCCAAAGAGGTGAGAGGCCGCGGTACACATGGCCGAGCCAGGAGACGTGGTAGAGGCAGCAGGGGTGATCTGGATCTAAATACGGCTGGAAATAGCGATGACAATGGTGGCTGGGTTTATTTGAGAAATGAAGAAGTGTATAAGGACTAGATCAAATGCTTTGATGAGCCTGTTGGTTATCTAGGAGAGAAAGATTTGACCAGTGCTGCACCTTTACAAAGTACAGGTGCAGTCAGTGTGGGGTAGGTCTGTGCGCTGTGCCATGCAATGAGAGGTACCATACGCTCAAGAACTATAAACTGTGTCACCTAGATACCTGATTGGGCAGATAGCTGGTCAACTGATCAAAAAATAGGCACATGCATTTTACTATGGCACAGAAATATAGTAATAATTTACTACTTTCTCCTGTTTTACTCTTGATTTCCTCTTTTCCTGATCATTTGGAATGAGGATAAAAAGACAAAAAACAAACAAACAAACAAAAAAAAACATGCAAATAAGTTCAAACATCCCCTACATATATATTATTTCCTGAATATTACTGATGAACTGATCAAAAAGTAGGCTACTGTTCACATGGATTTTACTACTGTATAGTAATATAGTAATAATTTAGCACTTTCTCCTGTTTTATTATTGGTTTCCTCTTTTCTGATCATTTGGAATGAGGATAAAAAGACAAAAAACAACAACATGTAAATAAGTTCAAACATCAATTCAATATCTATTATTTCCTGAATATTATGAAATTCAAGATGGCCGCCCCTGATGACGTCATAATATACTAATTAGATGAGTATATTTACATCCCACATAAACTTTCGGTCATGCCCAACATTTTTCTAATTTACAGTAGATCTCTATCTTTAAGCCCTTTCAAGCCACAAGCTTTTGAAATCTTGATGTCAAAATCCAGAATTTTTTCCAAAAAACCCTGGTGCCTAAAGGCCTAAAGTTTTTAAGTTAAAGGTACTGTTAACCTGATATTACCTCACATTGTTTGAAAAATAAAGCATTTCATTGCAAATTAAAGCATTGGTTTTATTTATATGTATGCAGAGTATGTACAGTATATAGATTATAGATATAATGTTTGTAAATGTATTTTACATTTGTGGTAAAACCACACAAAAAAAAGGACAGATAAGTTACCTGAAATGGTCTGATTGTTGTTTCAGGAATTTTCAAACACATAACAATGGGGTCACATATTCTGATGCCCCCTTTAAATACATTAGTAGCCTGTTTTTGTGACATCAGCTTCATGAACATTGTTAAACATTTATGCTGCATACAAAATGCTAAAATAGGCTACTCTGCAAACAACTGGATTGTGTTTATTCTCATGAAATTTTAAATTGGTTTAATAAGCCTGTTGAATAACCAGCATTTCTAAACAAACACTTTTATTTATTTAAGAAGCGGTTAAGAATTTGTACAAACATATTCAAAAACATTCAAGAGTATCTACAGTAGCCTACATAACACTTAAGGCTAAAACATAAACAGAGGAAATGTTTTAATTAAAAAATAAAAAAGTAGATATTTATCCATTTAAAAGTATTAGAAAATGGATAAATAAATACAAATTATTTAATGTAACAGCTGTACTGTTCATATTAGACCAAGATTCTTTCCTGGATAGGCTATAATATTTAGACGCCACCCGATCTAAATATTCCCTCACAGTTTAATAGTAATGACTTACACTATTTTCCTAATTAATGCTGTTCAGTTGCTTTGACACAATCTGTATTGGTAAAAGCGCTATATAAATAAAGGTGACTTGACTTGACTTGACTATACAATAGAGTAGGTTGCACATTACCAGAGTGAATTGACGCGACCAGACTGTGTTGACGCGCTCATTCAATATGCACGGGCACCATGAACCTGTACACTGTTTGCGTACCCAATCCGCCTGTGTGATCGAGTTCAAGCCAAACAGTGACAACAGCGCCTACTAGGGTCACAGAAATCGATGGTCATAGAATTTGGTGTAACACCGGGAATCCCGCTGCAAGCCTCGCTCGCACTCTGACAGCGCGATGTGCTTTAATTTTCATTTTTAAACACCTCGCTGAGGCCTGTTTTTGTCAGACCTCTACAGTTTTGTTCAGTCAGTCACATATTTTAATTGCATGTGCTTTTCATTTTATTTAAACCTCTATTAAGTTAATCCATAATCGAGATTTAAATCTGAGTTTAAATTTATGGTTCAAAAGGACTAAAGTTAATCTTAAATATAACTTAAATCCATGATCAAAATGATGGGTTAAATGTAGGG
>NW_015536768.1:24167-28909 GCF_001515605.1 Sinocyclocheilus anshuiensis | reverse complement strand
GTCTGGTCAGAGGAGAACTGGCCCCCCGACTGAGCCTGGTTTCTCCCAAGGTTTTTTCTCCATTCTGTCACCGATGGAGTTTTGGTTCCTTGCCGCTGTCGCCTCTGGCTTGCTTAGTTGGGGACACTTCATTTCCAGCGATACCGTTGACTTGATTGCAAAGATACTATTTAAACTGAGCTGGATGTTGACATCACTGAATTCAATGATGAACTGTCTTTAACTGAAAAATTTGTGTTTACTATTGTCATTTTGCATTATTGACACTATTTTCCTAATTAATGCTGTTCAGTTGCTTTGACACAATCTGTATTGTTAAAAGCGCTATATAAATAAAGGTGACTTGACTTGACTTAACTCCATTCCGCTGTCTGTTGTTCTGTTGTCGGTGTTTCATTCGGGGGCATTTTAACGAGTACGAGTACAGGAGCTCAGTATCGGGCCCGATACCGGTGCATCTCTAGTTAAATGTAAACCTGCTTATTTTTAAACAAGGTTTAAAGTTTGGTGCAACAGTATTATTAGATAAATCCTTGCAAACTAGGCAGCTAAAAATTGCACATTAGGCAAGCGGCAATATGATCCTTTAAAATAATTTGAATTTAATTATTTCTTTCACCAAATGAGCATTGTGTATGTAACTATTAAATATAATAAATTTTTCTCCCTTTTTCACTTTCATGTCACTTTCATTTCTTTCGGGATAAACGAATTAATTCAAGTGTTGTAAATCCAATCTGCAGCGCATATAGCCCCTAAATTTAGCGATCAGCTATGCACATTATAAACTTAACATTTAACATACAACATTCAACAACACTTTAACATTTATTTAGAATATTTAGCTTTTTTGCGGCAATCATACAGCCAGTGTCACGTGTCACTTGATATGTCGTCATAGACATAGGAATGAAAATCATTCAAAAATTACAGCAATAAAAATATAATAATTGAACTGGGGGCTCAACATTTTTAACTTGCGTGTGAAAAAAATGTGTAGCAAATCACATTAAATTCCTCATGAAAAGTTCATTGTAAAAAAAACTTCAATGTAAATCTGCATTTCTCGGTCAACCAATCAGCTTCCACTAAGTAAGTTTGAAGATCACGCGTTCAACAGTTCGGACAAAATGATACCTAAAGTGATAGCATTTGGATTTAAAGAATATAATATCAAGGGAAACAAAAGAACTGCAATATGTAGAACATGTGGTTCAAAAATTAAAGACACTTTGTCAACGACGTCCAATTTTGTGAGGCATCAGGGGTGTATTCCAGAAAGCACGGTAAACTTACCGTCAGCTAAACCCTGAACTTTCGGTTGATTAACCCCAAACCTTGCTTACTCGAGGTAAGTTTACTCAGCTCAGAGTATGTTCCTGGTTAAGACTCAAGACATTCTCAACAGAGCGACGAATCGGCGAGTCACTATGGAAACGGACGCTAAGAAAAAGCGCGCAATGCTGTTTCTTTCTTCTTCTTTTGTTCAATGGTCGTTTACATGCTTAGTGCATATCGCCACCTAATTGATGGTTGTGCAATCATTTTGATTTTTCCGTTTAATCTTTAATCCTTGAGAACATGAATTATATTGTTTGTTTGATGCTAATTATATATTAAGTCATATCAGATATGTATTTTGATTTAGAATTTAGACATTAAAGAAAATGCCGATCCATGTGTGAGATGATAATATAAAATGTAGTAAATAAATATATATAATAAATTAAACATTACCATGTCATAGTGTTTTATAATTTATAAAGATAACTGTTATATATGCCAATAAAATAACTAATAACCATATTAGAATAATATATTACCTTATGTATTACTTATATTAGTGCTTCATCATTAACATATCATACAAATATATATATGTAATATATATATATATATATATTTGGATTTAGTGTGCGTTAAGGGCACTGAGCTTTGCCGTTTTTAAGACCTGGAACAGTCTTGCGGACTGACTTCCTGTCGCGCGCACGCACTCTCAATTGGCCAAGACCGCAAGTGTGGGTATTTGGACAAGGCATCAGTGTAACAGTTTAAATAAACAACCAATAGTCATTCGACAGTCTGTGACATCATCAAAGGGTGCCCTGAGGACCATGTGGTGCAGCAGCAAGGTGAGTTTATTGCTCTTAAATATTTGATAATTTCACCTTTTCATAGTGTGGTAACTTGAGTTACAAAAACACATGTCATTCAGTGAAATGCCAAAAAACACTTTTATTGTTAGATTGTTTGAAAAATAAGTAGATATTGTGAATAATTATGATTAACTTTTCTGGTCAAGTTCACTGTTTGAGTTAGGTGGCTAGTTGTTAGCCTACAATATTAGCTTAAGTAGAAGTTCCGTCATTCAGGGTAATGCTTTTGTCATTCGGTGTAATACAAATTGTCTGTTACACCACAGTGTCATCCTTTACACTGAATGACAGTGTCACTGTTTAGATAGCATTTTTATTTATATTTCAGATAAATGAGGGATGTTCAGCACTAAAAAATGTTAAACAATAAATATTAATGTTTTAATGCATTTTTGTCTTTTTATGTGTTGATGATTTCTTTTAGATGCCTACAAACAGAGAGAGTTGCTAGGCACCGCCAGAAAGTTAATGCAGACCCAGTAGCTAGGGCAGCGCTTTTAACAAGGAGACGAGAAAGGTATTGAGGATTGAAATGCCAGAATAATAGGGCTGGGTTAAAAAGATCGATTTCTCGATTTTAATCAATTCTCATTTTGAAGAACCAATTCTGATTTGTAAATCCCAATAATTGATATTTTAGTCTGCTGTTTTCAGTTGAAAAATTGGACCCAGTTAATCAATATCAAATTGAATTGAAATCTAATCAGATCGTGAAATTTGTGTCAAAGCCTAGCCCTACAGAATAATAGCTTATTGCCATGTTTAGATAGAGAGCCCACTCTATCTATGCAACAAGCTCAAGAGAGGCCAGTGAGGGGATTCTCCGCCCATACTATCAATCTTGATAACACGTCATTTATGTTGGCAAACAGAAAGTATTTTTAATGTTTTAATTTTTAATTTAATTATTTTAAATTTTTAATATTTGGCGGGCAAATCAAAGAAAACACAGGGCAGAAGCAAAACGGAGATGGGCAGTTCTGGATCTTACACCAGATTCCTTTGAAGAGCCTCCTGAGGAAAATATTGAAAGACCATCTCCTGCAAAACCCACTCAACAGCCTCAGTCTCCACCAGAACCACCACTGGCTTCCTCCACCCCAAAAGAGAATAACGAAAAGCTGTGTAACAGGTGCAAAAGACTGAAAAAGCAAAAATTGAAATTGAGGAAACAGCTCTTCAATTGAACAAACAACTAGCCCAAGCACAAAAAAAGGAAGGATTTACAAAGGTCGAAGAAACAGAGCAGAGCGAAAATGGCCAGTGAGAGAAGAAGGTGTTTGAAGGAAAAGTCAGCATGACAAAAGAAGGTCCATTCTCTTCTCAGCAGAGATGAGAACAGCCGACTGCTGTCTGGTAAAAAAGATACTGTGACCAAAACCAAAACTAAACTCCAGAGACGCATCCTCACCAAGACTTTGAAGGAACTCCACAGAGAGTTTAACTCGGAGGTAGCCAGTGAGGACTCAGTATCGTACAGACAGTTTTTACGCTTAAGGCCATTTCACATCACTGAGCCAAAAGCAAGTGATCGGAATACATGTGCATGTGTAGATCATGAGAACGTTAAACTTCTGGTCGAAAAACTCAAGCAAAAAGGGTTGCTTAAAACATCAAGCATTTCATAACTAATAGCAGCAATCGTCTGTGACCCAACATTCCAACATTGTGAAGAAGACACAGTGGGACCTGGGAAGATCTTCTAAGAGTCTTCAATAGTAAGCTGGACTCTCTAGCAAGACTCTCCATCAGGCAGAACAGTGTAGACGTCTAAAGGAGAACCTGTCTGAGGAAGAGGCTGTACTCCACATGGACTTTTCAGAAAACTATGCTTGCAAATTGGCCACTGAAGTACAGGCATTTTATTTTGGTGGCAACCGAAAACAGGCCACCATTCATGCAAGTGTAGCATACACATCTAAGAGTCACCAGTCCTACGCTACAATTTCAGATTCTTTGCGTCATGATGAACGTGCTGTCTGGGCTCACCACAAACAAGTACTGGAGAATGTGAGGGATAAAAATCCTTCAGTCACCAGACTACACTGCATGAGTGATGGCGCAGTAACCCACCCAGTCAACACGTGAGATCATGCGATGATCACAGTGACGATCCTCATACTGTGATCCTCACAGTGCGAGTAATAGGTGAAATCATTGTGAGTTCACACGATCCTCATACTGTGATCCTCACGGTGTGAGTAGTATATGAAATCATTGTGAGTTCAAACGATCCTCGTACTCTGATCCTAACGGTGTGAGTAGTATGTGAGCTCATTGTGAGTTCACACGATCCTCATACTGTGATCCTCACCGTGTGAGTAGTTTATGAAATCATTGTGAGTTCACACGATCCTCATACTGTGATCCTCACAGTGCGAGTTGTATATGAAATCATTGTGAGTTCACACGATCCTCATACTGTGATCCTCACGGTGTGAGTAGTATATGAAAACATTGTGAGTTCAAACGATCCTCATACTGTGACCCTCACAGTGTGAGTAATAGGGGAGCTCATTGTGAACTCAAACTATCCTCATACTGTGATCCTCACGGTGTGAGTAGTATATGAAATCATTGTGAGTT
>NW_015536768.1:15218-16626 GCF_001515605.1 Sinocyclocheilus anshuiensis | reverse complement strand
TCATCTACATCTTGGTTAAGATTACTAAAAGTTTCGCACCTACAGCACACATTACATCCATTGATGCAGAAATGCAGATATGTTCTACATGTCTAAAGTATATAGAGAGATAAACCTTATAAACTGCTTGATTTTGTGTAACAACTTAAAATATAATCTGCATATACAATAAACTATAGTATTAATTTAGATCTCTCTACAGAATGGATTTTGCAGGTTTTAATAAAATGCTATTTAATAACATTAATAAGCTAAATAAGAATATTTCCAGTATGTGCCTCAGGCTTGCAAAGTATCGTCAACTCCTTTATGAGCATCAACGGTAATCCTCGGCAAACTTTCAACACTTTGACGGTCAGCAAACTTTGGCTGTGCGTCTTGCGTCATCAGCCTGGAACTAAAGTTCAATTCAGTTCGGTTACTTGCTATGAACAGGCTCAAAGAACAATTTGTTCAGAAATCGAACATCAAATTTGAAGCAAAAGCAATAATTAAAGCATATATCGTTAAGGAGGGGCAACAAAAATGGCATACGGGGAACACAGGACGTCATCTTTATAAAATACAACGAGAAGTAGGAGTAGTGAGGATATCAAAATTTTATCAAGTTTAAGTGTTGGTCACATGTTGAATAAAACTTTAAAATTAATAAATAAACATCCAACAGGATTATGTGAGCAGTGTTGCACACTTGAAATATGAGACTATAGACAAGCGTAATGAAATGAAGATCAGGTTCATCTTTAATAAACAAAACAAGTGAAGACAAAACGGAGCACAAACATGGCACATCTCTCTTTCTTGCTCACCGCAGAATGTTCAGAACCCCAAAACTTTTTCTAGCTACCCCACTTGCGCCTCATAGTGCTATGTGTCTTTCACAATGCCCTTGAATCAAAATAAATGAATAGTTGTACATAAAATAACAGTAAATAAAACAATAATAAAACAAAACCTGACATGCATCTCTACTTTTTTATAAGGGTGGGGGTACACAAGTTATTATCATGATTTCTATGTTTGCCACAAGAGGAGTCAGTGGAACATCTATGTGTCTGTCAAAAGTATTTTAATGAAAAACAAACAATGAAGAAGGAACTTAGAAAGGTGGGAGTGGAAGGAATAAAGCTAAAAAAAAGTATTATCACATATGGATTACAGAGCTTATTTCTTTATCTCAAAAGTACAGAACTGATAAAGAGAACGAAGGGTTTCTTTTATGAAATAAGTAAACTTTGGTCCACACTCCAACACTGAAGGTGGCGATAATGCACCTTAACGCTGGTGCTACCCACCATAAAACAGAAGAAGAAGAATCAAACATCACAATTCAAGAATCAGCTACGGGAAATAGGTATAGTAGAGTATAATGTTAAAAATATAGTAACATATGGAAATAGTGACCAAG
>NW_015536768.1:13895-14298 GCF_001515605.1 Sinocyclocheilus anshuiensis | reverse complement strand
GTGCTGTACATGTGGAAGAATTGACAATAAAGCAGACTTGACTTGACTTGACTTGAAATAAAAGATGAAATTCTACGTTTGTGATATTACTGACCAATATTAGATAATTTTTAGACACAGTTAAAGGAATGAGTTTAAAGGGGTCATATGATGCGATTTCAAGTTGTCCTTTCTCTCTAACAGTGAGTGTGCAGTGACCTCACACTGACCATAGTATGAGCACACAGTGAGTGTGCAGTGACCTAACGCACTGACCATAGTATGAGCACACAGTGAGTGTGCAGTGACCTCACTGACCATAGTATGAGCACACAGTGAGTGTGCAGTGACCTAACGTTGTGACCACAGTATGAGCGCACAGTGAGTGTGCAGTGACCTCACACTGACCATAGTATGAGCACAC
>NW_015536768.1:5511-13863 GCF_001515605.1 Sinocyclocheilus anshuiensis | reverse complement strand
AGTATGAGCACACAGTGAGTGTGCAGTGACCTAACATTGTGACCACAGTATGAGCGCAGTGATTCAACTGCTTTCCAAGTGTCAGCTTTGAAATCATGTCTAATGAATGGAACTTTCATTGCAGTTCCAAGTGTACATTGAAAATGATAGAATTCTACATCATAGAATTCCTGCCAGAAGTTACTATATACATCTCTCCAGAGCCAGCTTCCTCGGAATTGTCTGGTAATAAACGTCTAAATTCCAGTTGCCTGGTCAAAGTCTCTGGGTCAGAAAATTTGACATTGATCATGTCATGGAGGCAATGACGCATCATTATTTGCTTTGTTTGAATGCCAATTTCAGTGGTCTCTGGAGGCACAAACTACTGTGTTCTCCAGGGCAGATTCAGGGCCAAAAGTGATTTCAGGGTCAGAAATATTAAGTTGATCACTCACTACATCATCTGCCATCATGAAAGCTTCTTCATCTACTGTAATATTCTGGCTTGGTATCACTGCAAGATCTGTGACAACTGATCTATCTGTGAAATAGTTTGTGGGCATTGTAGGAGAGTCTGCTACTTCACTGTAATCATCACTATGTCGTGAGATTATGCTGGTATCATCGTTATTTTCAGATTCGGTGTTTGAAGTAATGTCAGCTGACTCTAATGGTCTAGTAGCTATGTAGAAGCGCAAATTTGGCAGTTTCACTGTCTCATATATTTTGCCAATTGAGACATCGTTTGGAAGAACATTTTGTCTGAAATCCCAAACCTCAAATGAGAAGTCACACTCATCACCCTTACTTGATTTTCCATCTGGGAAGAAAAGTTCTTTACCTTCTTTAAGGATCTCATTGTAACCTGCATTAATGTCCATGGTAAGCTTTCTAGTACCCCCTCCTTGTTTTGTTCGGACCTGTTTTGTTTCTCTGTTATCTGCATGAATCCAATCAATTTCAATCTTTCGCTTACTTGCTATGGCTCTGGATTTGGGTTTAGAAGTCTCTGGTGTCTCTTCAGATTGCTTTCTCGGTTTCATCTTTTCTCTCAGTCTTTCAAACAGACCCAACTTCCTTTTGGAAGCAGGGTTTTGACTTCGGCAAAAGTGGAAAAGAGCAAGTCTATCTCCTTATGAGGGAATATAGTTGGCGAGAGCTGAGTCATCCATTAGCAAGATTACGTCTCTGTCAATCTGTGGATTTAAAAAAATATATATTTAATTTTTCTGATGTGTGGACAGTAGTCATTATGACTTTTTTAGAATTTACAAAAGTGATTTTATATACATACAAAGCACATTAAATGCAAGTAAAGTGTCTACTTATAAGGTTTCAAATAAGTTTTGGGAGAATAACATTTCAAAATCTGGGTGAAATAATGTTCCACTGTCATTCGGTGTAACATTTATAGGACCCACTTTACATTAACTGGCCTTATCAACTATGTACTTACATTTAAATTAATAATTTGGTACAATGCACTTATTGTGTACATACATGTTTTACATTGTACTTATATTTTAAAAATACCTGCATGTAATTACATCTGTAATTAATTTCTGTAATTACATTTATAATACACAGTTGACCCATCCCTTACACCTTAACCCACCCTTAAACCTACCCATACCACCAAACCTGTCCC
The DNA here is from genome assembly GCF_001515605.1 of Sinocyclocheilus anshuiensis. Classification (NCBI taxonomy): domain Eukaryota; kingdom Metazoa; phylum Chordata; class Actinopteri; order Cypriniformes; family Cyprinidae; genus Sinocyclocheilus; species Sinocyclocheilus anshuiensis. The sequence goes on along the minus strand of NW_015536768.1, from coordinate 12,233 downwards.
TAACCTTACTTGTATCCCACCTCAATAGCAGCAAAAGTGTTTTGCAATACAATATGAACACAATAAGTACATTGTATTTAATTTTTGATGCAAGTACATAGTAGTTAAGGCCACTTAATATAAAGTGGGGCCCATTTATATTTACGTAAAAATTTAAACAACATACGTATTCTGACCTGTAGGCATTAAAATATATAAAAGAATAAGTGAGCATACTACATTTTATTGCTGAGAAGTAGGCAAAAACTAGGATAGTTGCCAGGTTTAAATTTGGGGGATAACACTTTTAATATGGAATAAATACACTTTAGCTGTAGGCCTAAATATGACTGACAAGATTGTTACATTGAATGACATTTTGGGTGTATTTTCTGTAAATCATTAAATAAAAAAAATATATATATAATTTTTGGCCAAAAAAATAATAATAATTAAACAGGACACATTCTAATGTATTGAAAAGCAGCAACAACAACTCAAATCAGTATTACACTTATTGTTTTGATGCTTGAAAGTTGAAATCCCTTTTTCATCTTTGACCCAGAGCCGGCCCCCAAGTGTACATGAAATAAAAGCTTGATTTTATTTGTTTGTTTTTTTGTGATATATTATGTCAATGGACAATGGCAATAATACAAAAATGCAATATTAAATAATCTATACGCATCATCTTATTATTTCCATAGCGACGCGTCATGCAGGCACGATAGCGCTGTATGACAGATGTAGGCTTTCGCTTTAAGTTTTTCCTTTTTTATTTAAAATATCCACAAACTTGTTAATTATATCATAAACTATTTGATACAGCCTATTCTGATTGTCAAATATGTGTAAATTCATTCATTTTGTCATTTAAACAACCTTAATGACCATGATCTGTCAGATTAACATCATGTAAATTCACCCATTTCTCCCGAAATACATGAAAGTAAGTGGCCAGCGAACTGGGAGAAAAACAGAGTAAACTTTATAGTTACCTACACAATGTGTATTTGATAGGAATAAAACACGTCGTCAAATTTTAATTAAAGGATTATTATTGCCGCTTTCCATAGAAATCAGTGTGTAACAAACTATAGGCTAAATGTATTTTTTTGCCAGTACTTAATTGAAATGTCTATTTAAATGTCATAAACTTTATGTGGTTGAAAACACTGAACAGTTGTGATAAAGCACTGAGCACGTCTTTTCAGCGGCAGCCGAAGTGCTGCACGTCAAAGGGATAAAATCGAATATAATGTAACATTTTACTTAGCTAGTTTTAGATTAAAGTTTTTGTCTTCTGTGTAAAACATTCTTGGGTATATATTTTTGTAATAAAATAAGCTTCTTGGTACTGATAACAGCTTAACATTATTTACTTTAGCTTATTGGGTCTTTGCTGTTACATTCCAGCATCATTATGCCTCAATTAGCTAGATTAAGAGTTGTTGTTTTAGATGTAGCCAGGCCTACTGATGACTTGCTGTTGTTTAATAATTTATGTTGTTAAAATAACATTCTGTTCTGTAAATGCATTGTCTGCTGGTTTATTCAGCTACTTTTCAGTACACCACATAAAGTAGGCCTATGCCACTACTGTAAGACTTTGAATGGTAAAGTGCAAATTAACACCTGACAACTCTTGTGGGTTTGCTACGGTTACAGTTAAAAATCGTAAAAGGGTAAAAACATGCCAGACAGACATTGGTATGATGTAAGCAACACAGCTACAACAAATAAAATTGATAATGGGTGTGTTAGATTTATTGAACTTTTCCCCTTACTGTTTCCATGGCGACGCGTCATGCTTGTCACGTGACACACCGCTGCCACAATAACACTGTATGACAGATGGATCGCTTTTATTAAGTTTTTCCTTTTTTATTTAAAATATCCACAAACTTGTTAATTATATCATAAACTATTTGATACAGCCTATTCTGATTGTCAAATATGTGTAAATTAATTTGTTTTGTCATTTAAACAACATTAATGACCATGTTAGTTGATCTATAATGCGCGCTGGACGCTGTAGTGTGGATCTGTCGAATTTACATCACCTATATTCACCCATTTCTCCCGAAATGCATGAAAGTAAGTGGCCAGTGAACTGAGAGAAAACAGAGTAAACTTTATGGTTACCTACACAATGTGTATTTGATAGGAATAAAACACGTCGTCAAATTTTAATTAAAGGATTATTATTGCCGCTTTCCATAGAAATCAGTGTGTAACAAACTATAGGCTAAATGTATTTTTTTGCCAGTACTTAATTGAAATGTCTATTTAAATGTCATAAACTTTATGTGGTTGAAAACACTGAACAGTTGTGATAAAGCACTGAGCACGTCTTTTCAGCGGCAGCCGAAGTGCTGCACGTCAAAGGGATAAAATCGAATATAATGTAACATTTTACTTAGCTAGTTTTAGATTAAAGTTTTTGTCTTCTGTGTAAAACATTCTTGGGTATATATTTTTGTAATAAAATAAGCTTCTTGAAAGTGAAAGTGACATGACATGACGTGACATGTGGCCAAGTATGGTGACCCATACTCGGAATTAGTGCTCTGCATTTACCCATCCAAAGTGCACACACACAGCAGTGAACACACACACACCGTGAACACACACCCGGAGCAGTGGGCAGCCATTTATGCTGCGGCGCCCGGGGAGCAGTTGGGGGTTCGGTGCCTTGCTCAAGGGCACCTCAGTCGTGGTATTGAAGGTGGGAGAGAACGCTGTACATTCACTCCCTCCACCTACAATCCCTGCCGGTACGAGACTCGAACCCACAAGCTTTGGGTTACGAGTCCGACTCTCTAACCATTAGGCCACGACTTCCCCCATTCTTGGTACTGATAACAGCTTAACATTATTTACTTTAGCTTATTGGGTCTTTGCTGTTACATTCCAATATCATTATGCCTCAATTAGCTAGATTAAGAGTTGTTGTTTTAGATGTAGCCAGGCCTACTGATGACTTGCTGTTGTGTTTAATAATTTATGTTGTTAAAATAACATTCTGTTCTGTAAATGCATTGTCTGCTGGTTTATTCAGCTAGTTTTCAGTACACCACATAAAGTAGGCCTATGCCACTACTGTAAGACTTTGAATGTTTAAGTGCAAATTAACACCTGACCACTCTTGTGGGTTTGCTACTGTTACAGTTAAAAATCGTAAAAGGGTAAAAACATGCCAGACAGACATTGGTATGATGTAAGCAACACAGCTACAACAAATAAAACTGATAATGGGTGTGTTAGATTTATAGTGTGCAAATAATCAAGCATTGACAATCAGTGGTAGGCTATTGGCGGCACAGAGGGGCCGACTTTTCAATAAAGCATTCAATATTAATATACATTTTTAATCAGCTGTTCCAGTAATGTACATACCCTTTCTTTCTCCAGACGTGAAAGTATATCCTCTGAAATACCGCGGTCTCTTAGAAATTCTGTCACAGTGATGATGGACATAATTGTGCAATCTGCTCCCCCTGGGCCTGTCAAATTGATGTTGCGTTGGAAAAGCTTGACGTTGTATACGTTACTCGCTTAAACATACACAAATAAAAATATAAATGGTCTATCGTTAAAACTACAACAATCATTAAAAACAGAGTGTGTATTCGAAGAAAGCAATGTTAATTGCTCGAGCTAACCAGGTCTGTAAAGAGTTCGTTCTTGGACCATTTAAGAACTGTTCATACGTTAAACGGCACTATTGCCACGCACATGATATACGAAGTCCTCATTCAACAAGATACATGAATTAATAAGTCAAAGTTCACTCACTCCTCAATCAGAAAAGATGTCGATGGATTGCTGAAACACATGCAGCAGATGTTAATGAATGTATAAATGTCAAGATTTACCTACATTAATCTCAAAATGTTCTCGAAATGTAACAACTTTTTTCTCGTAATTTAATGAGGTTTATTCTCAACATTATCTCAACTTTTTTTCTCGAAATGTAACTTTTGTTCTTGAAATTTAACGATTTTTTTTCTCGTAATTTAATGACTTTTTTTCTCGTAATTTAACAAGTTTATTCTCAATGTTTTATTTAGACTTTTTTTCTCGAAATTTAAGTTTATTCTCAATATTTTATTTAGACTTTTTTCTCAAAATTTAACAAGTTTAATCTCAACATTTTATTTTGACTTTTTTCTCGAAATTTAACAAGTTTAATCTCAACATTTTATTTTGACTTTTTTCTCGTAATTTAACGACTTTAATCTCGAGATGGTTTCATTTTCTCAATATTTTATTTAGACTTTTTTCTCGTAATTTAACGAGTTTATTCTCAACATTTTATCTCGACTTTTTTTCTCGAAATTTAAAAAAAAACAATTCTCGAAATTTAACTACCTTTTTTCTCGAAATTTAACGAGTTTAATCTCAACATTTTATCTCGACTTTGTTCTCGAAATGGTTTCATTTTTTTATTATTGCGTGGCCCTAATCCTCTTCCGTAATAAACAATTTTAACTTTGTGTGAATGTAATTTTTCTTGGGCAGAAGAACTATTTTGATTAGTATTAAATTACATTTGAAAGTTTCAACCCAATCAAAAATATAGTTTGGAAAATAAAAAAAAACGAGTAAATTTAGCTGTAACAGATTACAGTAATGTTTTTAGGTTGGTCGAAAGTATAATTTTTTTTTCAGTGTAGGTGCCATTTATGTTTTACATTTCTCCTGTTTCTGCTTTAGTTAAGGAGTAAGGGAAGTTCTTGTATTTTCTTTTGATAGGATATTTAATTTCTGCATTCATGTAGTTGTTTTGTTTATTATTTTTGCCTGGCCTATCCCTGAAACAATCTTTGCGTTCTTATTTATTGTATGAACTACTGGCAAAAATATATAGGGTGTTCAAAACACTTTATATTTTTAGTATATTGACAACTGATGCAGTTATCGCATTTAAAATTTCCAAGAGGGATTGTTCATGTAAGAATCCTAACTGTAGACTTCTTTGGGGAATGAGCCCTTACTAGTCTGTCCGTAATATAGGTGTGCATTTTAATATTTTTTGTCTTGTCTTGAATGTAGTTGTGCACTATATGCTTATTAAAACTGTTTTTTTTTGTTTGTTTGTTTTTTTTGATATTCCTGTATATTTATTTTTTTGGGGAAAAATATTTGGCTATTTGTTTGATGAATGTTGTGATTGGTGGATGATCTATTATCTAATTTTCTCACTGGTTGTTTGCAGGTTTGAATTTTGTCCTCGTTTGTATTTAAAGTAACCTATGTACACCTGTAACCTTTTAGCCCTGATGAAGGCTTGTGCACCGAAACACGTTGGCAAAATAAAATTCCTTTGTTTATTCTGAACCCCTGACGTCACAAGTTGTCCAAATATAACGTTTTTTTTTTCACGCACCTCGTTGATTGTGTGAAGCTGTACCAGAATAATCAAATATTCTACAAAATATGGAAACATTTCAATTATAATAGGAAACTGACAGAGAGAGATTTTACACCCAACACTCCACTTGACCCAGTGGCTTGGGGAGTGCATCAAGTCAGGGGAATCACAGCCTTATGTCTATCGACCTTACAAAGGTCAAAGTTTCTGCTTTGAAGTTTGTCCTCAGGCAGTCCCAAATAAAATGGGTGTGTTAGATTTATAGTGTGCAAATAATCAAGCATTGACAATCAGTGGTAGGCTATTGGCGGCACAGAGGGGCCGACTTTTCAATAAAGCATTCAATATTAATATACATTTTTAATCAGCTGTTCCAGTAATGTACATACCCTTTCTTTCTCCAGACGTGAAAGTATATCCTCTGAAATACCGCGGTCTCTTAGAAATTCTGTCACAGTGATGATGGACATAATTGTGCAATCTGCTCCCCCTGGGCCTGTCAAATTGATGTTGCGTTGGAAAAGCTTGACGTTGTATACGTTACTCGCTTAAACATACACAAATAAAAATATAAATGGTCTAGCGTTAAAACTACAACAATCATTAAAAACGGAGTGTGTATTCGAAGAAAGCAATGTTAATTGCTCGAGCTAACCAGGTCTGTAAAGAGTTTGTTCTTGGACCATTTAAGAACTGTTCATACGTTAAACATCGCACATGATACACAGTCCTTAAAGGGTTACTCCACCTCAAAATGAAAATTTTGTCATTAATCACTTACCCTCATGTCGTTCCAAACCCATAAAAGCTTTGTTCGTATTCGGAACACAATTTAAGATATTTTGGATGTGTAAGGTCCACGCACTTGGCCCAAGGAAGGTATCCAGTGGTGGATGAAGGTTTCTTGCGTGTTCTGTCTTTTCAGTGCGCACAGTTATTCAATTTAGGTTTAACTCAAATCTGACTCCATTTTAGTATCTAATCTGACTCCATTTTATTATCTAATCTGACTCCATTTTAGGCTGAAAGGCAAATTGGTTGTTTGTCTGTCTCTAATTATTGCTATTATTCTGATATTTGGTTATTCTAGTTAACTCTTTACTTTATATTTACTCGTTTATTAGGAATCTATGTCGCTCAGGGTGTCTCACGTCGGCCGCTCTACGTGGACCCCACGATCACAAACTCGCCAGTCTGATCATTAGCCAGAGCCCCCTACAGATACCCATGTACAACTTAGTTAAAGCTCAAAACAATAATCAGCAGTTCTGTTAGTACCATTTGTCTAGCCCCCGATAATTAATATAACTACGTACAACTTAATTAAGGCTGAGACAATAACCAGCGGTTATGACCAGTACTATGA
>NW_015536768.1:423-5111 GCF_001515605.1 Sinocyclocheilus anshuiensis | reverse complement strand
TGTTTAATAATTTATGTTGTTAAAATAACATTCTGTTCTGTAAATGCATTGTCTGCTGGTTTATTCAGCTAGTTTTCAGTACACCACATAAAGTAGGCCTATGCCACTACTGTAAGACTTTGAATGTTTAAGTGCAAATTAACACCTGACCACTCTTGTGGGTTTGCTACTGTTACAGTTAAAAATCGTAAAAGGGTAAAAACATGCCAGACAGACATTGGTATGATGTAAGCAACACAGCTACAACAAATAAAACTGATAATGGGTGTGTTAGATTTATAGTGTGCAAATAATCAAGCATTGACAATCAGTGGTAGGCTATTGGCGGCACAGAGGGGCCGACTTTTCAATAAAGCATTCAATATTAATATACATTTTTAATCAGCTGTTCCAGTAATGTACATACCCTTTCTTTCTCCAGACGTGAAAGTATATCCTCTGAAATACCGCGGTCTCTTAGAAATTCTGTCACAGTGATGATGGACATAATTGTGCAATCTGCTCCCCCTGGGCCTGTCAAATTGATGTTGCGTTGGAAAAGCTTGACGTTGTATACGTTACTCGCTTAAACATACACAAATAAAAATATAAATGGTCTAGCGTTAAAACTACAACAATCATTAAAAACGGAGTGTGTATTCGAAGAAAGCAATGTTAATTGCTCGAGCTAACCAGGTCTGTAAAGAGTTTGTTCTTGGACCATTTAAGAACTGTTCATACGTTAAACATCGCACATGATACACGAAGTCCTCATTCAACAAGATACATGAATTAATAAGTCAAAGTTCACTCACTCCTCAATCAGAAAAGATGTCGATGGATTGCTGAAACACATGCAGCAGATGTTAATGAATGTATAAATGTCAAGATTTACCTACATTAATCTCAAAATGTTCTCGAAATTTTATGATTTTTTTCTCATAATTGAACGAGTCAATTCTCAACATTTTATTTTGACTTTTTTCTCGAAATGTAACGATTTTTTTCTCGTAATTTAACGAGTTTATTCTCAACATTTTATTTAGACTTTTTTCTCGAAATTTTACGAATTTTTTCTCAGAACTTAACGAGTTTAATCTCAACATTTTATTTCGACATTTTTCTCGAAATTTAACGAGTTTTTTTCTCGAAATTTAACGACTTTAATCTCGAGATGGTTTCATTTTTTTATTATTGCGTGGCCCTAATCCTCTTCCGTACATTTATGAAGAAATATTCAAATAAAAAAAAAAAACACAATGCACACCTATATGAAAAACATATTATGAAAATGCCTTATCTTATAAAAATTATTTTAAAACAAGTTCTTCATTCATCCCAATAGGCAACAGACGTTTAAAAAAAAAAAATCCAAAATGCCTCTCTTGTTTTCCTAATTGGATCAATTTCACCTCCTCTTACTGGAATTTTTCTGTTCAATACCAAGAAATAGAAAGGAAGTCACAGGATGATTGCATTCTTTAAAGTGTTTTGCAGCTGGTTTAGTTGTATCACCTCTTTTTATTGAACTCCTGTGTTCAGTAATACAATCCCTTAAACGACAAGATGTTTCTCCAACATAAACTGTTTTTGCAAGGACATTGTATTACATATATGACAATTTTAGTATTGAAGTATGTGATAAAGCTTTTTATGTGTATATCTTTTATAAGACCATTGTACCACTCGCCCTGAGACAATTCAAATGACACCAAATATGACTAAATATCACTTGCATTCATGTAGAACATTATATTCTACCATTGACCATTCTGAGTGAGCTGGGTGAAGGGAAGGATGGGTGCGGGGAAGGAAGGGGATGAGGAGGAACCAATGCATATGTGAGAGACGTTTTCCCGCATTTTCTCTCAGTGAGATGTGGAAACAGGTGTCTGTATGTTAATGCACTGTGTGTGTATTGTCTGTCTCAGAAGATCAAAGTATCTGAGTTTCTTTAATCCTTACAGATGAAAATCGGGAGGCTTGTGACTGTCCCATTGACTGCCAAGTAAATTACACTGTCAAGTAGGGGTGGGAGAAAAAAATCGATCCATCGATGCATCGCAATTCTCTCTCCAATGATTCAAATGAGTTTGCTTTAGAAACACCCGTATTCTGCTTGCTTCCAATTCATAACACACATACACCACTCGAACCTTCCGTAAAATAATCTTTCATAAAGTTCGGAAAGGTTGAAGCGAGTTACAAGGACATTCGCGGGCTTCGGATGCGCTGTGAGAGACGCACGCTTTGTTTGATGTTACACTGAAGTGTGCGGTCTCGCCCGTCGGTATTTTCCTTACAAATGCGCTACGAAGTCATCATTTATGTGGTTTGGAATGCAGTGGACTTATATATTTAAAATATGAACCTCACTAACAGAAGGCTGCTTTCAGTTACAAATGCTGACGCGCGCTTTGTTTGTGAAGACTGCTCGTGCATGCGGATGTGCGCAACTCCGTGGTTTAATGCACTTGCGTCTCAAAATGGTTTTATGACGCAAAATTAATGTAAATACAGCCAGTTATGTCTAAAGGGATTAAACGGACTGGACAAACCACATTACTTCTTATATTTCAAAAGAGATCCGTGTGTGAATGCAGCTTAATAGATCTCCTGCTGTCAATGATGTCATAGTGAAAAAACAACAGTAAAGATGAAGAAAAATCACTCACAGTTCTTGAATGGAAAACGTTTAGATAATCTTAAATACTGAAAGCACTCTTTGTTTGTTGTTTGTAATATGTTTCTATGCTCCTCTTTATTATTTGCTAAGTTATATTAGCTTAAAATTCTTAACATACAACTGTTTTAATTTTTTTTTTTCAATTTGTAATTATTTTAAAAAGTACTTTATTACTTATGTAAGGATATGTAAATGTAAGGATTTTAAGATTATCAAGTCGGTAAATTAATTAATTAATAAGGGGGAAAAAGGTAGCTCAAGAATTGTTTTGGAATCGGTTCGTGACTCCGAGAATCGGAATCAGATCAGATCGTGAGGTGACTAAAGATTCCCACCCCTACTGTCAAGCTCCAGAAAAGTATGAAAAAAGCATCGTCAGAATAGTCCATCTGCCATCAGTGGTTCAATCTGAATTTCATGAAGCGACGAGAATACTTTTTGTACATGAAGAAAACAGAAATAATTACTTTATTCGACAATTCGTCTCCTCTGTGTCTCTCCGCGATATTACTCCTGAGGGTTGGGCCTCATTTGCATCAGTCTCTTCTGAACGGATGCCTCAGATCCATTCAGATTGTGTATTTCTATGTGTCAAATAGAGTCTACAAGCTTAGTTCTCCTTCTCTCAATCACTGTGAGGTTAATTCATGATTTTATCTTCTTTAAAGTAGTCATTTTTAGCTTCCTCTGCTGTGTGGCGCTGTAAGTTGTTTTTATGTTAGTATGTGTCATTGTATGTATAAATATTTATAATGATGGATTATAATTTATTTCTATGTTTATAGAGTCTGTAAAGAACTGTTTATTGTTTTTCTCTTTGTTATCTTCAATAGAGAGGTCCCAATGTTGAGGCATTTTTAAATCCTGTATATTTAAATGATCTATTTAAAAATGTATTTATCAGTTCATGAAGAATATCTATTTTTCTAAAAGATATATTAATTAGTTTGTATTCTATATTAGTGTACTGTTTTATAATTTAAAAAGAAAAATATGTAATAGTACTTTGTATTTTAAATATTTTATTTGTAATGAATTGAAAACCATGGGTTTTATACCAATGTTTCAGTTGTATGTTATTTACATGAATTGTGATCCCTTCTGCTTTTTATGTCTTCTCAAACGTGTTGATTTATCAATCAAATGATGTTTTTTTAGAAGGTTGTGTATGTAAATCAGTATTAGGTCGTGGGCCTCTGGAGCTCAGAGACGAGGCACGAGCTTGGTTAGGGGTTAAACATCCAGAGACTGGGTCTGCCATCAAGCATTTCAAAAGTGTTCATATGTTGTGTGTCGCTAGGTTTAGGTGATGAGTCGTTTCTTACTAGGGTTGCCAACCGTTCCGTATAATACGGAATCGTCCCGTATTTAAGGCATCAAAGAAGCGTTCCGTATGAAAGCTATACGGAACGCAGTTTGTCCCGTATTTAAGGCATATGCCGTATGAACACCTAGACCATACGAATAACAAACTCTAAATTGAGAATTAATCATTATTTTTTGACTAGTGTTTGATTTGTGAACATAGCCGTTCCAGGGAGGCTTTAAGACCAAGCGGAATCCTCTGCCGGCTGGTCGACCCCGCTTCACAGTCTCGCGCTAACGGAGTTGGGGTTTTTAACGACCGCTTTTCGACTTCAGCAAATCAGTTTGAGCGAATGCAAACAACGTGATTCCAACATCCAGCCACACAAGAAAACATGCATTTTACCTGAGGGAAGACGTGATCAATAAGGAAAGTCGTATTTACATTTAAGTAACTTCCAGCGTATTCTTAACCTTGAATATCATTCTTAAAACACAAAATGACCAATGAAGTGTCAAGCACCCAAAGCAGTACATATTTATTCTATAAGTTCCCTTTAATTGAAAAATATGCATTTTCATACTGTAGTAGGCCTACTGTAGGCTATATTACACACACACGCATCAGAATCAGAAAGAGCTTTATTGCCAAGTATGTTTGCACATACAAGGAATTTGTTTTAGTGTCACAAGCTTCCAGTACACAGAGACAACAACA
>NW_015536768.1:0-363 GCF_001515605.1 Sinocyclocheilus anshuiensis | reverse complement strand
CACACACACACACAAAGGATAAATATGTACAGGTGTGCTATAGATAAAATACTGTAGAATATGAATAGAATAAAAAATAAAGTTGTAGGGATGTACTAGGATGTAAAGAGATAAATAGTATTAGGTTATTGCACATATTTGTATTGCACAATGGGAGAATATTTAACTGTTCATGAGGTAGATTGCCTATAGCCTATATATATATATGAATATATACACTGCCGTTCAAAAGTTTGGGATCAGTAAGATTTTTAATGTTTTTTAAAGAGGTTTCTTATGCTCATCAAGCCTGCATTTATTTGATCAACAATACAGAACAAAAACTGTAATTTTGTGAAATAGCCTATTATTGCAATTTAACAA
>NW_015536767.1:1202-1358 GCF_001515605.1 Sinocyclocheilus anshuiensis | reverse complement strand
GGGATGGACCAACATCGAGCCTGCTTAAAAGGAATACAAAGCTCTGTTACGCTCTCGCTCGCTTTCTCGCTCAAGACCTCTGACTTTCACTTTGGTAACAGCGCTACAAGCGCTCCCATGCCGTAACATCGCACAGCGAGACTCCAGAACTCTCAC
>NW_015536767.1:0-210 GCF_001515605.1 Sinocyclocheilus anshuiensis | reverse complement strand
AAATAAAAATAACTGCTTTATTTATTTAGAAGCAGGGTAATTTAAATTTAATTTTTGTATTGTTATTTTTATAATTTGTATTTTATTAATCAAAATACAATGCCCACAAAATAATATTCAGTGTTGGGCTGCCGAATCGCCGAACGCGTGCATGTTGAGGGGCACGCTGAGATATAGTACTATAATGTCTTCAGCCGTTTGCAACAAAAC
>NW_015536766.1:0-1314 GCF_001515605.1 Sinocyclocheilus anshuiensis | reverse complement strand
AATAAGATACAATTAGACAATATTTGAATAAAATAATAATAATAATAATAAATATTTATATACAACTGATGGAGTGTTCAATGCTGCACGCACGCGCAGCGTTGTCAAGGTAAAATTTTATGGCGTCAAAAGTGGGACAAAACAGCGCAAGCGCATGAACACAGCGCGCAAGCGAATTACAGTACTGTGCGCACAGTGACAAAGCTCGCACGTAGAATGTAAACCTAAAGAAATGGCAAATTCCAAACTCGAGCACAAAAAATATGATTGTGTACACACATCAGCACGCTGCAAGGACAAATAACAAAACTAATCCCTTCACGAAGGGCCCTTCCAGAAGTCCGTTAGCGAAGGGAACATGCGATGTTCACTTCACGGAAGTGATTTCCGTTTGTGATCATGTGATCTTCAGTTAGGAGATCTTGCGACATTTTAAAGCAAAGTTGTAGCTGATTTCGACACAAACGTAAGTAGAAGAGTCTTTATTTTAATGTAATACAAAATATTTTTCGTCAGAAATATTATTTAAGATGGTAGTGTAAGCAAGTTTAAGCAAGTTTAGTTTGAAAAAGCTTAATAGTAAATAAGATACAATTAGACAATATTTGAATAAAATAATAATAATAATAATAAATATTTATATAGTACTGAATGCTGCACGCACGCGCAGCGTTGTCAAGGTAACATTTGGTCAGTCATTCCCTTTGCCAAGGGAGTTCCAAACGCTTATACGAGACAGTAATACCCTGCACCCTTCAAAGAACACACTTCAAGGGCTCTGCCCTTCGGGATGCTCACTTCTGTTTGGAATTCGCCCCATGTCTCTTGTATCACCGCAGAGGCGCGGACGCGGCTCTCTCGTTTCATTCAAATGCAGCTTGCCGTCTTGCGTCTCAGTTTTTGATTGTATTGAAAATGAAATCAGAGGAATTTAGTATTAATGCTACTATAATTTTGCTGTAGGGATCATATTGTCCTGACGATTGTTTTGTACACTGTTCATAATAGATTTATAAACAGGTAAGATTTCAAAACATTAATCTCAATTCAATATTTCATATCCCTGTATTTATATTATTATAGGTAAACAACAACAACAACAACAACAAAAAATCTGTGCAATAAGTTAACTATGAATATACAATACATTATCCCTTAAATGTCAACCTTAATAGTTCGTGAGTGAGATAACTAAATATTTAATCTCTAATCAATATTTTTTTGTCCAATTATTTGCCCAGTTAGCTTTGGTATTAAGGTAAAAGTTAACTTGCATTCGCTATATAACAGTGGGTGGTGGTCACGAAGATGACT
>NW_015536765.1:0-2198 GCF_001515605.1 Sinocyclocheilus anshuiensis | reverse complement strand
AAATAAAAACCTTGGATTGTTTTGGTTATTTTCTATGAGTTTGTACGATATATTGAGATAAATCAGGCAGGTTATTTGTGAATCTGTCTTTGGTGGCTGGAACAATAGCTCTGCCCGGACGATAACGCGGAGCCATATAGTTAATATCAGTAATACGCAGCATGCACGATACAAGGTACAAATGGTCAGTAACATCATCACTTTGAGGTGCGATATCTATATCAGTAAGATCAATTCCATGCGATATAATTAAATCTAGCATATGATTAACTCCAAAAGAGTTTATTAGGTCAGTAAACGCAAGTCCTAATGCATAATTTGTATTATCAACATGAATGTTAAAATCTCCTATTAGCGCTTTATCAACAGTAACCAGTAACAGTAACTGGCGCTCGGTGAATGTCCGTTCTGCTCGTGTACCGCTCATGCTCATGCTCATGCTCAACAAAAAAAGTCTGCTCAAATAACGAGCTGACTGGAAATGTCTATGTAGTATACTTGTTCCTGTTTGCTTTAGCGCTGTTGTGCTGACATGATTAACATGGCAACGCTGGTAAAATGATGCTGCTCTCGTTCAGTGATACACTCTGCGTTTCTGAAATGTTGTTAACATTTCTATCCATATATATTTTTTAATTCTGCCACCTGTATAAAGATACAAAATAATATCTGTCTAAAAATATAGAAAAGAATATAATGTAAATTCTTCCAAATATAAATAAGTCAGAATGAAAACAAATAACTACACTAGAGCGCATAATGTATAAATATAGTTTACTTTTCTAATAACTAAATTCAGTGCATTAAAATAGCTAATTAATTCATGAACATGTTAGTTTTATATGTGTAGTGACAGTGATCACAAAATCTAATTTAAACAGAAATAATACCACAAAGCAAAATTTACAGTGTAGCCTATAGATGTTATAAATCTCTTCATATTTATGTATAGATTTAAAATGTCCCACATTGCTCATTTTATAGGCTCAATATTTAGCAGTATCTGTTCTTAATTTTAACCATGTAAAGTATAACAAATTGAACTGCCAACTAAATATCAGGAAAAAAACGTTTTAAATAAAATCAGCAAAACTTGATATCGGTTCGCATCCATTCCTTTCACAGACCACGATGCATTCAATACCAGCAACATTATCACTAAAAACAATCCTTCACACAAACATACAAAAACACAAAGCCGCTCAGTTCTTGATGAATGTTTTCCTCACACACTGTTCTAAGCGTTTAAGTCAGCAAACACACAAACAGCGCTGTACTCGATGATAACAAGACAGAAACGACCTCGTGCATTGTTGCATAATACTGTGTAACTTATAGTTTACAATTGTTTAAATATGCGAAAAACTGTCAACTGCTCACCTCTCCTCAGAAGACTCGACGCTGAAGCGAGATCAAATAAAAATCAACAAAAAAAAGCGCAAAATTCTATCATATAACGAGTTACTAACATAGACATTAAGCCGTGTCTCCTCTGGCAACCCGTTCTCATCAATCTGCGTATAAATAACACGGCTTTACACTTTCTAATTGCGTGTAATGCATACGCCAAATGCCAATTTTGCGTGCATATGATACGCCAATCCTTCACATTAACTTCGGTGGGGAGCAGAAGCGTCCAAATACCACGCGTCATCTTCAGCGGCAATGACGTCACCAGCGAGGCTCAGTTCGTCCAGTTCACCTGATGCACGTACACCTTCAAACAGGTAAGGGCAACGATCTTTTTTTGTAATGAGATCATGTGGCTAACGGTATTATTTTAATTATTTCAGTGTTTCTGCATCAGGTTACATGGGGTCATGTGTTAAAATGGCAGCGCATGCGTTCAAATTATGGAACAGTGGGCTGCTCAGTTAGCACAGCTGCTAGCCTACCATTGACATTAGCCTAAGCTAACTTCTACTGTATATAGACCTGTTGCAGTTTGAAATAAATAAAACCGTTTTTAATCATGTTGTGACAAGGGTCTTCAGCTTTTAGACATGGCTGATGACAGCACAATAAATCAACCAACCCGGTATCGCGTGATAATCGTGATCATGTAAAAAGTCCACACATTTACCATATTTTTACCATAGTAGCCTAACTGTTGCTCGACCTTGTCATGTGTAGCCAATGCACAGTAACTATAGCATATTTACCATGCTTCTCCCACCGTAACCGTAGTTTTACTGTGG
>NW_015536764.1:0-2710 GCF_001515605.1 Sinocyclocheilus anshuiensis | reverse complement strand
TTGGCTGACTGCCAACATGCCGTGGGAGGATGCACAGCTGGTTAACTTCTGTATTTCCAGCCTTTGCGGTTTCTGCGTGACCGCGTCGTATTTATTTAGCCAGCACGGAAAGCCAGCGCTTTTTTGTACGTGACAGGATCCAAACCCTGGACTTGCTCTCTTTAGTGCGGGGCCATAGCCATCAGCTCATCTATTCCCGGCCAACGCATTTCCTTTGGTTTGGGCTGTGAGGGGGTGACGAAATGAAAGTGGGCAGGTGTCGGCACCCTAGATTACCCTTGGCGAGCGTAGTGGTTTACCACAATGAGCGCACAGGCCCAAGGGCGTGGAGACACAGCTCGAGTTTCTTTTCATTATCGCATAAATATTTCGCCTTCTACTAAAGATTTCCGTGGAGAGGAGATTCTTGTGAGTGACCTGTATTTTTGGAGGATCTGCTCACAGCAGAGCTACACTGGAATGTCAAGAACAGAGTGAATTTGCCCGACTGCCAACACGCGGTGGGAGGATGCGCAACTGGTCAACTTCTGTATTTGCAGCCTTTGCGGTTCCTGCGTCACATTTATTTAGCCAGCACGGAAAGACAGCGCTTTTTTGTACGTGACGGGATCCAAACCCTGGACTTACTCTCTTTAGTGCTGGGCCCAAACAAAGATCGCATCAGCTCCTCTAGCCCTATCAGCGACTCATGTTCTTTGAGCGTTCTTACTGACCGCGCAAGCCGGCGTCATGCACCTGCGTTGGTGGTATAGTGGTGAGCATAGCTGCCTTCCAAGCAGTTGTTCTGGGTTCGATTCTGGGCCAAAGCATTTCCTTTGGTTTGGGCTGTGAGGTGGTCATGAAATGCAAGTGGGCAGGTGTCGGCACCCTAGATTACCCTTGGCGAGCGTAGTGGTTTACCACAGGGAGCGCACAGGCCCAAGGGCGTGGAGACACTGCTCGAGTTTATCTTCATTATCGCATAAATCTTTCGCCTTTTACTAAAGATTTCCGTAGAGGGGAACTTTTTGCTAGTGACCTGTGTTTTTGGAGGCTCTGATCACAGCAGAGCTACACTGGAATGTCAAGAACAGAGTGAATTTGGCTGACTGCCAACACGCGGTGGGAGGATGCGCAACTGGTCAACTTCTGTATTATCTCCCCGTTGGGGAATCGAACCCCAGTCTTCGGCGCGGCGGCCGGGGATTCTTTAGCTAAACGGCCCTAAATCGTTTCCCATTCATTCTCAATGGTAGTGCTAAACCACTACGGATGCGATATACTTTCGGCCGCTAGCGCTCTCGTGGCGTTCTTCCGTGTTTTGGCAGCCCCGGAAGTTTGAATTCGCGGAGGAAGAAGAAGAAGGAGGAAACACAGCGGCGATCGCTTCGGTTGTTTAATTCAAGGCATTCCCAGCGCATCTATCAAAAGGTAAGATACTTTACGTGACATCAGTTTACGATTTATTACCTTTAATGCTGAAAGAGTAACCTTTGTTCGTTTCCAAACGTTACCTGTCGGGTTTTATTTACTATAGTACAGCGGCGATCGCTTCGGTTGTTTAATTCAACGCATTCCCAGCGCATCTATCAAAGGTAAGATACTTTACGTGACATCAGTTTACGTTTTATTACCGTTAATGCTGAAATCACATTTTCTGTGTACTGTTTGTCATCATTAACACGTCATTTGTTGATTACAAGCTAAATTATGAATGGAACCATTAATTTCATTTTTGTAATGAGATTACATGTATTCCACAGTTCAAAAATGTTTTCTGACCATGGTTTTACTATAGTAGCCATAATTTAGCCATGGTATTTTAGTAGTAGAATCATAGCAATAAATTTACCCTTATTGTTACTGTACTGGGCATTATATTTGCAGTACAGCCATGATAAATGAATATCAATCTGCCAATAACAGTAGGATTACTACAGTTTTACTATAGTAACATTATGGTTTATATATATATATATATATGTGTGTGTTTATTTGTGTCTGTAATAGAATTATTGCTTCATGGTTGTTATATATATATATATATATATGTGTGTGTGTGTGTGTGTGTGTGTGTGTGTATCTGTAATAGAATTATTGCTTTTTGTAATATTGCTATGTTGTTGTTCTTGTAGAGAGCACTGTTTCTTCACTGTCTGTGCCCTTGCTATCATCTTTTCCTGGAACCCAAGCAGATCCTCAGACAGATACAGGTAAATATCTGACACATTAACAACACCATACACAAGAGGTTTCTGCAGTTTTTAAAGTCTTAAAATGTCTTCATTTACCATTACACAAATTAATGCCTTAAGAAAGTTTGAAATCAGAGCACAAGGTCTTAAATTCATAAAATGATGGCATTAAATGTTGGATGCATAGCAAAAAGTGAAGGAATCTCTTCCTCTGTATTTTGTCTTGTTTTCCAACACAAATATCAAGCATCTTTCAGTCAAGATACGTTTATTTCAGATGCAAATGTAAAACGAAGTCTTGAAAAATGTTAATAAAATTAAATGAGTTTACACTTAAAACAATAACAAATATTTGTCAATGAGTTATCAAAACTTCCCTTTTATTAATTAGTTTGTTAATTAAATTAAGGTGACTTTTTTGCCAAATGGCAGATATTAGTTCTTGTTTTAATCACTTCAAACAAGACTTCGTGTTTCATGTCATTTTGTATCTCAACCCAAAGGTTGTGGGTTCGAGTCTCGTACCGGCAGGGATT
>NW_015536763.1:0-502 GCF_001515605.1 Sinocyclocheilus anshuiensis | reverse complement strand
GTACTAATTTTGCCTCATACTACTCTTCTTTAAAGGTATGTTTGTACACTTAATGGTTAAATAATGTGTTTTATGTGTGAATTCAGTTGAGTAACAGTCTAAATAAATAATTTGTTTTATGTGTGAATTCAATTGAGTGACAGTCTAAGCTGTAGTATTCGTTAGACTTACATTGTTAATTACCATATGGTGCAGTCTTATTTAGTGACACAGCATAATTGTATCAAAAGAAGTTTATTTCACACAATATTTACATACATTTTCATTTTTTCATGAAGTATTTGCATGATGGAATGTTGCAAGTATGCTGAGTGTTTATTTGTATTAACTGTTATGTTACATTGTTATATTTTGTGAAATACTGTTTTATTTTGTTGCCTAGTATATGTGCAATGTATATCGCTTCTCCTTTAAGCATTCGCGCTCAGTCTCACTGTGAATGCAGATGGGAAGCACGGGAGTGAGAGTAGGCCTATCGGTGTGTTTGTACTAATTTTGCCTC
>NW_015536762.1:0-530 GCF_001515605.1 Sinocyclocheilus anshuiensis | reverse complement strand
GATTTTTAAATATAAAACTTGGTGAAGTGATTTATGTGTCGTTACATTTTTTTTTAACATCTCCAGCATTTACAACACCGTGATAATACTGATAACCGTGATAATCTTGGTCACTATATATATCGTGATAAGAAATTTTCATACCGTTACATCCCTATATTAAACAGAATACTGTTATTTTAAATCATTATAATATTACTGTTTTTACTGTATTTTTTAGCAAATAAATGTAGCCTTGGTGAGAACAAATCTTATCTGTAAAATGAAACCCCTAAATAAATGTAAAATCAACATAAAATTATGATGATGATAATAATAATATTGTTATTATTATTATTATTATTATTATTATCGGTTGTGTAATATCGGATTCACCGATAAACGCCGCCATCTTGTGGATGTTTTGAGAATTGCGCGCAGGATCACCATTGCAGCGCATCTGAGGGGAAACAAGACCACAACAACGGCATGCACAGGTACTTGACACTGTAGTTAGTAAACTTTATTTAACATAACAGCCATTAATGCAC
>NW_015536761.1:522-885 GCF_001515605.1 Sinocyclocheilus anshuiensis | reverse complement strand
GAGACCTAGGAAAAGCAGAGATACGAGAGACAGGCAGTGCATTCATGGTAACAAGGATCAAGGCATGGAACACAAGTTCATTAAAGGTTTTCATGGCAGTGACAGACAGAGATGAGAATTCCTGAACGGCCCTTGTAGCTGCAGCAGAACAGTCAGTAAGTTCACAGACAGCATCTTCAGGTGTGACAGATAAGGCAGAGAGTTCAGAAACAGCTTCTTTGGCTGGATTGAGACAGGGCAATAGTTCGCAAATGGCCTCTTTGGCCAGTTCAGGATGAGACAATAGTTCGTAAACGGCCTCCATAGCCGTGACAGGACGGACAGAGAGTTCACAGACGGCCTCCTTGGCCGGAACAGAACAGG
>NW_015536761.1:0-480 GCF_001515605.1 Sinocyclocheilus anshuiensis | reverse complement strand
TGACACCTCTGGAGGTTCTGCAGCGGATGCTGCCACCTCTGGAGGTTCTACAGTAGGACCATCAGGATGCGGGGAGAGTTCAGTAATAGTTCCTTCGACCGTGACACGACAGGTTGAATGTGTGTTACTGGGCGCCACCACCATGCAAGGATCTGAGGCGAGCACCGCCACCTCGGGAGGTTCTGCAGCCTGGGCCGCCACCTCTGGAGGAGCTACAGCGGGCGCCATCGCCTCGAGGAACACGGCAGCGTGCGCCTCTACCTCGGAAGGATCTGCAGCATCAGCCGCCACCTCGGGAGACATCGCAGTGGCCGCCACCGTCTCTAAAGCTTCAGTGGTGGTGTACGCAGCCCAAACACACCATAAAGTGATCCCCATTGTGGGAAGCGCTACAGACAGGGGAAACAGTTCAGGAACTGGAGGGTTTAAGAGCGTTGGTTTAGGGATACCAGCTGCACTTGCCAACACCAGCGGTGGGTC
>NW_015536760.1:1027-1174 GCF_001515605.1 Sinocyclocheilus anshuiensis | reverse complement strand
TGACCATGGTGTTGGTGTGCTTGACTGGCCAGCAAACTCAACAGATCTAAACTAGAGACTCCCGCCCGTGGGTATTGTCAAGAGGAAAATGAGAAACAAGAGACCAAAAAATGCAGATGAGCTGAAGGCCACTGTCAAAGAAACCTG
>NW_015536760.1:287-588 GCF_001515605.1 Sinocyclocheilus anshuiensis | reverse complement strand
CAGCACTGCGGTGAGTAGATTCTAACTTAATCACCTCTGATTGGCCATTGCATTCCAGAAATCAACAGCTGAGTCTGTGATTGGCTACATTACGCAACCTTTTAAACACGTGTTATAAATAGAAACTATGCCTAGCTTGCGCATCTCAATAATTTTAATGTTAATATTAGTTGTTCTTTTTGCTTTTGTGCAACAGATAAATATCAATTTATATAAATTGTATGTTTAGGCAAGGCAAGGCAAGTTTATTTATATAGCACATTTCATACACAATGGTAATTCAAAGTGCTTTAAATAAAAT
>NW_015536760.1:0-134 GCF_001515605.1 Sinocyclocheilus anshuiensis | reverse complement strand
CCCCATAGAGAATCTATGGGGTATTGTCAAGAGGAAAATGAGAAACAAGAGACCAAAAAATGCAGATGAGCTGAAGAAACCTGGGCTTCAAACCTGTCAAAGAAACCTGGGCTTCCATACCACCTCAGCAGTGC
>NW_015536759.1:0-1071 GCF_001515605.1 Sinocyclocheilus anshuiensis | reverse complement strand
GCGGAACGATGTATGTTAAAAGCACACGTCCAGTTTTGTGTGAGTGTAGGAAATCCGCTTGGGAGTGGAGAGATTTGTCCTCACGCACATGGATCGCGTAACATTATGCGGTCTCGACATTGTCATTAAGATCACACTATAGAAACCGCCTAAAATTAAGTATAAAGAAGAGAAGAAAGCGGCCCTAGGCAGCTGCCTACACATGCCAGGATCCGCCACTGCCAGATGCAGTTAGAAATTTACTAAAAACAAGCCTATCGCAAGACATCTGGTGGGGGGGCACCTGGGGTGGCCAGCCAAATTTCAGGGGGGCCGGTGCCACCCCTGGCCACCACGTAGACACGCCCCTGCTCGGAGCTCCCTGAATGTGTGATTTTCTTACTTAGAAATATGTGCATTGTAGTCCAGCTCAACTATGGGCGGCGAGCCAATGCATCTGCATAAACTGTCTAGGATCGCACTCGTCAGGAAGGAGAATGATAACGGGCGTGAACTAGACTAGATTGCCATCTACTGCTGACCAGCGTGAGAGGATTCCGAGCTCGAAAGGGCATTACCACATTAGGAAGCGCCCGCGCTGCATAGATGAGTGGATTACCATTGACGTCTGCCGAGCATACTCCGCTGGGGTGGATTCAGATTAGGAAACCGACTGACTGACTGCGTATGATCCTGATTTAAACGACCGTTATCTTAAACACAGGTACCTTCTTTCAATTTTATTTTGTTTGTGGCTCAAGTGAGTGAGGTGGCCATGTATTTTTGGCTCCTACGAACACGAGCAGCGACACAGGCCTGCAACAGGAACTGAGGAGTATTTCACGTAGTATTTGCCGGTTTAAGGCTGATTTATACTTCTGCGTCGGACCTACGCCGTAGCCCAGTGGCGTAGCAAGTCAGCCTCGGGCCCATATGCCAAAAAATTGTAAAGGCCCCCCTCCATTGCAATATTAAGATATTAACACTTTTATTAAAAATTTCATGACAACAGTGTGTCAGTTCGAGGATCACTACAGTCTATGCACTCCTCCATCATTATGACTTTGCATTGTAGATAAAAAAAATAATAAA
>NW_015536758.1:6820-6941 GCF_001515605.1 Sinocyclocheilus anshuiensis | reverse complement strand
GTTCTGGTACTATGAAAAGGTTCCCGCAGTGCAAAAGGCCCTTATATAACCAGCCCAATGGCTTTGGTTTAATACGACCAAATGAACCGGCCACCCCTATACTCAAAAAAAAAAAAACAAC
>NW_015536758.1:0-6675 GCF_001515605.1 Sinocyclocheilus anshuiensis | reverse complement strand
AAAAAAAAAAAAAAAAAAAAAGACCAGAAAAAAAAGGCGGTTATTTTCTTTGATGTTATGCCTTTACACCAAACATTAGATACAGCTCAAATCATGAACCAAGAGTGGAGAGAGAAGAAAAAAAGAAAAGAAAAAAAACCCACATTTAAACAATCCAAACCAACAAAAAAAACCCAACACAACATGATACACCATCAGAAAAGAACAAAATCAAAAGAAATGTAAATTCTCAGTTCCTTAACTGAGTAATATCAATGTAAGTGTAACGAGGAGTCAGAGGCGTTCGGATCCATTTGCAGCTTTTATTTAAATCAAAGGCAGAGTTAAACAGGCAGTAATCAAACAACAGCGTAACGAACAGCAGGGATAATCCAGGAGAGTAAACAGAGGCAGAGCAAGGGTCAGGGCAGGCGGCAGAGAATCACTAGTAGTAACAGTCCAAGGTAATACACAAGAGATCTCAAGACAGGGGATAAATGCTCAGAAATGTAGCTGGGGCAATACAAGACTTCACGAACACAGAGTCTGGGAGCCGCTTAAATAGGGAAGCTGAGGCCTGATTTGTGACAGTAAGGCAAGACAAAGAAATAATACCCAACCAACCCCAGTAACAAAATTCAAGCAAACACCTGAACCAAATCGACTTACAACAAAACCAAATGATACAAATAAGAACACAATAAACAACCCAAACAACGAAGCATTTTGAGCCAGATCACACCTCATACTCACATTTTCATGCTGGCTCCCTGTTACAACAGGACCAAATTTGCATCATAATTGTAAAACTCCCTCGCCTTTGTTTGAGCATGGTTGCAATGACACATAGCCACAGCTAAATACAGACACATATAATACCATTTGATCTTCACACGCACAGAGTCAAATCTACATCTGTCTGAGACTGCCTCAAAAATGTATGCATATGTTAAGTCTACACATCTAGACTGTATTATAATTGTGGATTTCATCCCATTATTGTTTGTTTTGGTTTATCTAATCACTTAGCTATCATCTCACCAAGTTTCAAATGTAAATGAGTATTTCTCACTTTTGCCTAAGTACAAACATTTTCATTAATATATCATGTAACAAATTTGATTTCTGTTTCTTTGTATGTTCTCCATTTCAGTTGAAACGATTGTTTTTGGACATTTGAATCTCTGTATTTGGTTACACTGAATATTTTGCTGATACTCTTAATGATGAGAGGGGGTGTTAAAACCAACAATTGTTGATTTTATTATAATGCAATTTATTTTAATGTTTCCAAAAACAGTGTAAGAGCTTTTCAGATCATCTTTTGTTCTCACCTTGACCATCTTTTTAAGTACATCAATTTAAGGGCTTTTTGCCAGAGATAAATTCAATCTGACCACATCAAACCTCTGACCAGTGACAAATGCCATGTAAACGTTTGCTGTTTGTTGTGCCATATGATCTTTTAAAATCACAGGATCCTTGCTGCACGCGTTCACATCCTGTGCCCAGCCTCAGAAAGAGGCACACATGGGTTCCACCATGTTCAGTGCCTGCTCTTGGGGAGGTGTAAATTATTTGATGGACGATTTGCATATCTATGAAGGTTGCAATACCATTTGATGAAGATCTCTCACACAGGACTGAAAGGAGAACAAAGACTGACCAGATGCAATTGCAACAAGTCTGGACCAGAAGACTGAAGATGACATCTGCAAACTACAGAAAGCATGTTTTCATGGACTGTGTCAACTTTTGCCTCTTTAAGTGTGTCCAACGGTGCCAAGGGAGGACTTTGTAGGGTCTTCTAGGGTCAAAGACTTCTGCTTTACTGTCCCAAACATATCTTCAGTAACAAAAGGACCATTTGGCATTCCTGAAGGCACAGAAGTGATCATAGTGATCAAGGCCTGTAGGCCAACATGTCTGCTAATTGTCACACCTTTTGCACAGTGGGTGAAGCTGTAATCTGCTGATTGGTCAGTTTGAATGTCTCACATTTGGTTTTTAGTCACATGGTCAAGGAAGGGAAAAAAAAAAGATTGTAACTGTAGCTCTGGCTCTTTCCTTTGCTGCCTCTTTTCTTTGCTGGCACTCTCTTATTGGGGCTCTGCCCTCTCTCCCTCGCCCTCTCTCTCTCTCTCTCTCTCTCAGGTAATATTTCACATACATGCTGGGTACAATTAATTGTTTATATTTTACCATCCTTCATCTATTTTGTAATCAATTCAAGTGTAACTCTAACAAAATACTGTTGTTAAACCACTTCGATTATAAATGATGTGCTAACTAGTCTTGATTCAACATTAATATCGAAGTGCTACCTATTGCAATACAATATAGTCACTCAATAGCAACGCTCTCCCACATATTTAGCTATTCTAACTGCGCTTATTTCCGTCGTTGGTATAAGTGGCAGTGGGTGGTAATAGACTAGAAATGTACAGTTTTATACCATCGTGCCGATAACGTTTCTTTAGTCATTCGGCAATCCTACAGCCTGAACCACTGTAGGGAATCCACCCTTACAATCCCAAAGACAGTAACTTATTATTGTTTCTTCCATAACCCTTTTAAAGTGCACTCTGGAGAAGAATCTCTCTCTCTCTCTCTCTCTCTCTCTCTCTCTCTCTCTCTCTCTCTCTCTCAGGTAATATTTCACATACATGCTGGGTACAATTAATTGTTTATATTTTACCATCCTTCATCTATTTTGTAATCAATTCAAGTGTAACTCTAACAAAATACTGTTGTTAAACCACTTCGATTATAAATGATGTGCTAACTAGTCTTGATTCAACATTAACATTAAAGTGCTACCAATTGCAATACAATTGAATCCGATGGGGTCCACTGTTAGGTGATTGTTCATCCTTGAGATGTTAACTCAAAATTGCCTTTGTAATGTTAGCAGCTGTAGGAACCTTCTGAGGGCTGCATTCATCTGCAGAACACTCAGTCTCAGCAGGTGTGTGTCACTTGAGTTTGGCAGGTGGATGAATGTCTCCAGGGTTTCTACCTGTGGCCGAGCTCAGCATGTGAGCACAGTTCAGTGAGTCAATCTGGGCCTTTATGACTTGTTCAGTTTACGTGTCATTCCTTTATGGAGAAACATCTGCTCCTTGTGGCACCTTCCCTAGGACGATAGTCTGACCCATCTTCATGAATCCTCTCACCTCCAGCGGTGCGGTTATCTGGGCAGACTTCAATAGGTGAAGGGGTTCTCCTTGCTTACACACTGCTTTGTGTGAAACACCTGAAAAGAATCTTAGTGGCCATTCAATGATTGAATTCTGATCAACTTAACGTCGTCACCCATGTAAGATAGAAAAGTCGTAAGTTAATATAAGAACAATGAAACAAAAGAGAAACCTGATGAATTCATGTCAGCAAGTGCGAGTGGTACATCTGGTGTTAAATGTCTTTCAACGTCACGTATGGTAGAGTGATCCCATGTAAGCATAAATTTAGGTATTCTTGGTCTGAATGACTCAAAGGAAATGCAGCAATAGGTCAGTATAACTTGAACATTAATGTAGAGGTATGCATCAATAAACAAGCCATATAATGACAATAATAATAATATTCGATCACAATTATGAAGGTATACATAATAATCACACTGTTCATTCAGGAATCTTCCAATGCAAGCCACTTATGTAGATTCAAGGTTTCTAAGAAATGACTTAGAACATGATTAAGAATTTTTCTAGAATGGAAATCCTGAATTCCTTGTAACAGTTTGTGTGTGTGTGTGTGGGTGGGTTTTGGTGTGTATGAATGGGTATCTGATATGCAGGCTAAGTCACAGTTGATGGTTTGGTAAAATTTTACACTTTATGATTGACTGATAGAAATGAAGTGCAGGCACTTCACATTTGATCATTTTATAATGTTTTTGTTATTAGTGATGTGTTGGGAAACCAGGGGCCCTCTGGCTTGTCAACCACCCTAATAACATTCAGAAAGATTAAATATTTAAAATTGTAATGGCTTGTCTGCCTCTGTGTTTAGAATTTACACCATCGATCTGTGACTAGCCATGCAAATGTGTGTTACAGTGTTGTTTCATGAGTTTGCAGATGGTTGTAAATAGTATATGTTGTGTGTCTTTTTTAGACTGTCATCATGGGATTAATTCTATTGTGCTATGTGTGTGAGATTATGTGGTTCAGTCAGTGTGAAGATGGACAATGGATCTTTAGTGGAGTACCAAGTTTGTAATCTAAGCCATCATTGTCTTCTGTGATGTGTAGTGTTCAGACTGGATAGTCTAGATGAGGTGATGATGCAGTGGTGGAGGTGTGTGCTCTGTGCTCATGTCTGGGAGATGGGTGGAATCTAATCTATAACAATCTGTGTTGCAAAATTCAGTTCCAGTGCTAATCCGGGAGGCCATGTAGATATCTGTGTAGTAATGTTCTACTGTGAGGTGTGAATGGCCCCTTCAAGTGTCTTCGCACCCATCTCCTGCGTTTCAGGTTATGTTCTAACAATTCCGTTGTCCTGGCTTGATGCAGATGGGAACAGGCACCTTCCTGGTATCTGACCTCCAAGGAATCGCAGTGGTCAACCTGAGACAGGAACAAATACAGAGAGAACCACAGTTAATTTTGAACTTCTCATCAGTTTCACGTTCAGACGTGGAATTATTTTAACTACATTCATCATCATGTATTGTAATTTTAATTCCAGATGTCACATGAAACTGAGTCTCATTGGTCAGATCTGAATTACTGCTACTGTTTCAGTGCAGTCTGAGTGTGTAACACCTGATTCTGCTCTTGCAGTTGAGCCTTCACAGTCTCATTGGTCAGATCTGAATTACTGCTACTGTTTCAGTGCAGTCTGAGTGTGTAACACCTGATGCTGCTCTTGCAGTTGAGCCTTCACAGTCTGCCGTGTCATGAGCATTAGAAGCCCCAGTTCTGCTGGGGAAATTTTCTAGATTAATTGGTGTTTTTATCACCCATGTCGTCATGAACTCCAATGGACCAATGTCCATGGCTTTAGTTGCAGTTGCTCTCATTACAGTCAGATCTGTGGGCAGAAATGTGTTCCCTATCAAAAGCTACTCTCGATGCTGCGTTCAATAACGCTTATGAGAACATTCTTTGTTCGACCAGTTCTGAAGAATGTGTGCCAAACACGCCAAGAATTGGCTTAAATAACTTCGGTAGGTGACGTCATTAATTACACGCAGCTGAGAGGTTATAAATACACGTGAAACGGACACATCCTGAGGTTTCTTTGTCTTCAAGGACCGTATTGTGGGTGTGTGTTTGTGAGAAGCAAGTGTTTCTCCCTGCTGCATTGCAGTTAAAAAAAAGAGAAGGAAAGACATTACTTACCATCATTATGTCGGAGTCTGAGAAGAGATGCGTGCGTCCTTGTCAGAGGCTCATCTCGAAGGATGATCCGCATAATTTTTGCTTCGAGTGTTTGCGAGCACTGCAATCTTTTGCCAATCAAAGTGTTTTTAAGTGATCAGAATGATTGGTTAGAGGAATGGGAAACATTGTTTTTATTTGGCTTTAATGGAAAAGCAAAAAATGTTTATACTTTAAATTTATGGTTAACAGTAGCAAGATATACGATTTGGAGACGAAGGAATAAAATTACATTGAAGAAAAAGGAACTGTTATTGTGTAGCTTATTTAAACAGTATTTGACTGCAGTGATAGAGGACATATATGATTATTTTAATATGAATAGACAAATGGTTGTATTTAACAAATATATTGTAGAAAATAACCCATACATTGTAAAAACATGGTCTGGTTTTAATGTAATTTTGCCTGAAATGTTCTAACTTTTTTTTTTGTTTGTTTTGTTTTGTGAATACACTTCAAATGTAAAGCTGTGAATGTATGAAATTTGTGTAATTTTAATTAAAAAAAAAAGAAGGCATCAGCCTTCGGAGCTGGGGATTGTGGGTTCGAGTCCTACCTGGGTCATCTTTGAGAACCAACATTTAAATTGGCTGCGCAAGAAATTCCAGGATGATAAGTTCAAAGTTACACAATAGGTGTGACAAAGGAGCATGAGAGTTAGCATAGAACTGGCAATTTTCTGAAAGCCCTGTCAGTTTGACTTCCTTAAGGAAAGATCTATCAGTTTATCTTGCATCAGACTGTCTGTGGGTTAACTGAACAGAGGGCCCAGTGGCCTAATCAGGGGTTTCATTTAAATTGGCTATGCAAGAAATTAAAGCATGATAAGTTCAAAGTGACATTATAGCCATGAGAATAAGCATAGAACTGGCAATCTTATGAGGAATTTTTTTTTAGTTTAGTGTGAGCCAGACTGTCTGTGAATACCTCTGGCTCCACCAGAAAAAGTCCCAGTGGCCTAAAGGGTTATGGCATTAGTTTCTGTGTTCAAGTCCCACCTGGATTGCTTTTGTTTTGTTTGGTTGGTGGGTGGAACAACAAAAAAGGCCCAGTGGCATACTGGATAAGGCACCAGCCTTTGGAGCTGGGGATTGTGGGTTCGAGTCCCACCTTGGTCATCATTGAGAGCTTTTGTTTAAATTGGCTGAACAAGATATTCAAGTATGAAAAGTTCAACGTGACACTATAGCTATTAGAATAAGCATAGAAAAGTCCCAGTGGCCTAATGGTTTATGTCATCAGCCTCTGTGTTCAAGTTCCACCTGGGTTGCTTTTGTTGTGTTACATTTAAGTTGGCTGCGCA
>NW_015536757.1:889-1236 GCF_001515605.1 Sinocyclocheilus anshuiensis | reverse complement strand
GTCTGTCTGTCTGTCTGTTCATCTGTCCGTCCGTCTGTCTGTCTGCCTGTCCATCTGTCCATCTGTCTGTCTGTTCATCTGTACGTACGTCTGTCTGTCTGTCCATCTGTCTGTCTGTTCATCTGTCTGTCTGTTCATCTGTACATCTGTCTTGTCTGTTAATCTGTACATCTGTCTTGTCTGTTCATCTGTACATCTGTCTTGTCTGTTCATCTGTACATCTGTCTGTCTGTCTGTCTGTTCAGCTGTCCGTCTGTCTGTCGGTTCATCTGTACGTCTGTCTGTCTGTCCATCTGTCTGTCTGTTCATCTGTCTGTCTGTTCATCTGTACGTCTGTCTGTCTGTCC
>NW_015536757.1:0-101 GCF_001515605.1 Sinocyclocheilus anshuiensis | reverse complement strand
GTACATCTGTCTGTTCATCTGTCTGTCTGTTCATCTGTACATCTGACTGTCTGTCAATCTGTCTGTCTGTCTGTCCATCTGTACATCTGTCTGTCTGTTCA
>NW_015536756.1:1817-3041 GCF_001515605.1 Sinocyclocheilus anshuiensis | reverse complement strand
GAGTTCACTACACTACTCCTTACCTGACTCACGAACCCGGACTCCTACCTGAAAACCTTCCTGTCTCTGTGCCATCCTCTTCAGCCCGATCCTAGACGGAACCCGTCATCACGTGAGCTGGATCCCTACCATTCATAGACTTTTACTTTAACCCGTTTGTTCTCCATCTCCTCTCTCAGCCCCTGTTCAATAAAGAACCCTGTTTACGTTACCTCTCTGTCCTTGATCTCATTCTGTACTGTGACAGTGATGCCATGTGACAGAAAAAAAAATACTGTTTCAGTTCAGGGTTTATCTACTAAAAACAATGTAGCTACAATAATCAAAATGTTCTCATCTTGAGCAGAAAAGAAAGATAACTAGCAATTTCAAAGTTTAAGTTCTATCCTAGCCATCTAACAACAAATAACAATTTTCCCAATTATAATTACATGATTCTTTTGAAATGTTCTTAGCCTACAGATTAATAATGCTAAATGTAGATCACAAACGTCTTGTCACATCTGGTTTGAACAGTCAGAGTCATAGGTTATAGATAGATAAATAGATAGTATGAAAAATAACTATATTTGCAGCATTGTTGTTTTCTGCTGTGTTTTGTTGTTTCTGTTGTTGTTAAGATAACCGTGTCATCTGCAGCTCTTGAACTTGGCGCCGGCGCGCATCCGGAGAGAGAGAGAAAGCAAATGGAGCTGAAAAGTCTTGAATAAAGTGCGTTTGGCTTTTGATAAAACTACTAGAGGATATAGCGCTGAAAGATATTTACCATAAATGACCCTGAGCGCTTGTTATGTGATCCGCTCCGTTTTTTTGACACGCCGTTCACTTAAAATGGTGCTGTGTTACAGCTTGCGGTTCGGATGGATGCCGGGGTGCGAATGCGGTCCGCCTTTTGAATATCAGTTATTTAAGGATAAAAGACTCGAGTTGCTTATAACATTTTCACGAGTCCTTTTCCTTGAGTCCAGTCAAGTCTGGAGTCATTTCAGGTCGAGTCTGAGTCAAGTCTGAAGTCTATAAAAATGTTACTCGAGTCCGAGTCACTAACTCGAGTGCCCATCTCTGTTATGTATTCTACACTCATGGCATGCACACACATTAGGATAGGTTAGATGCCTGCCTCTGTTGCGAGTTCCTATCAAGCACTTTACCGATTCAACTACTCTCCTCTGCTCCTCCTGCCTGGCTCTTTGGCCCGCATCACTCACCGCATCGCAAGCCTGT
>NW_015536756.1:591-1480 GCF_001515605.1 Sinocyclocheilus anshuiensis | reverse complement strand
TATGGCACCGGCTACAAACACAGTTAAAGTTAAGGTGATGAGTAGACTGAAGTTGGGCTCAGGTGGTTGTGCTGTGGGATGTGTTTCCCATACATTTATTTATTTGTGGCGCTCACCACAATATCAAAAATGACAGATTTTCCAAAAGGCTTCGTTGAGTAAACATGAGCACGCACTGCACATTTAAAAATCATAACGAGGCTTTTTTATTTCACTGTAAAAAAAAAACAAAAAAAAAACGAGTTTTTATTTCACCGTATTTCTGAAGGAAGACTATCTCTAGAAAACGTCGATGTCATTTTCATTTCATCTTGCATGTTATATGCCTGATAAAGCAGTGTTTGTGAGCTCAGTGCTGATTTGTGTACAGCCGTTACTGGTGAAACCTCTGTTTCTCCCGCTTGAAAGCACCTCCTGCTGGCAGAGAATGAATTAGCATTTTCAGTAAATCCGTCTGATTTACGCAGCAAACATATTTTGCTTGTTATCAAAAATAATCTACTCTAAAGGGACTACTTAGCTGTTGTCATTGATTCTATTTGGAAGTCTACCGGAAGTTAAGTTAGGGCCACAAAAGCACGCATGCGCAGTAACGTTTGTTTATGTTGTTGCCGTTGAAACCATCTATAGTCGGAGCAAAATACTTCATCGCTCCGTCTATAGCGCATTGTGATTGGATGGTTTACGCTGTCAATACAGGGGACAATCCAGTGGGCCACTGGCTGCTTGCTGTCCCTGCGTGATAGTCCTTGGCAAAAAAAACAAAAACATTCTGTCGTCCCCTTAAGTGCGTCGGCCCACCAAGAAAATGCCTGGTATGCCCGATTACCTATCCAGCCCTGCCTTTGAGATACCATTGGCGATTATGCAGTCGGTGAGGGTGTTCTGG
>NW_015536756.1:0-409 GCF_001515605.1 Sinocyclocheilus anshuiensis | reverse complement strand
GGTCCAATCTTGAATGTTTCAGCCACACTTTGTTGCGTGGCCTCACAAGCTAGTACTCGGAGAGTCAAGGCCAGTCTCTCCGTAGTGGAAATCGGTGTCCTGTGTGTTTTTGCATGTTTCACATATGGCGAAACCCTTTTCAAGAGATCGTCAAACTGCACGGCGCACATTCTGAAGTATGAAAAATGCACTTCCTCATCTGTGCTCCGCATTTGCTGAATAAAAAGGGCAAACTCGCCGTCATTCTTTCTGTTTTCGTTAAGTGGAAGCACATACCATTTACATCGCTTGTTCTTGTTCTTTTTCTTTGCCATTGAATAGATAAATGCTACTGCCAGATGTTTACGAAACTTCTTCTCTCACAGCCGCCATCGTTGTTGTTTAGGGGGTACATGCGGGCGGCGTGACA
>NW_015536755.1:1100-1318 GCF_001515605.1 Sinocyclocheilus anshuiensis | reverse complement strand
ACAAATAGCATATATAATAACCCCGTAGCAGATCTATACAGGTGGGGCTGGGGAAGGTGGAAGATTTCAGAGACACTCTGAAAGCGCGCTGCAGGAATCTCAAGTGAATGCTAGCCAGCCATATAAATGCAAGGCAGTAAGCTGCATTGGCTGCATATGCAGCATGAACCAATCAGCTTGTGCCAAGTCGTTTAACTCTCTGAATATCATCAGTTACG
>NW_015536755.1:0-900 GCF_001515605.1 Sinocyclocheilus anshuiensis | reverse complement strand
ATTATTGCTGCTGCTGCAAGCAAGTACAGGAACTTGCTACTGCCAATGCATATGGCGATACGGTGCCGTGAGTATTCAAGACATACTGCTGCTGCACAAATAGCATATAAAATAACCCTGTAGCAGATCTATACAGGTGGAGCTGGGGAAGGTGTAAAAGAGCATAATAGGACCCCTTTAATACATACTGCTGCTGCACAAATAGCATATAAAATAACCCCCCAACAAAGCTGGAAGAAGAAACAAAACAATTAAATATGTATGCTGCTGCTATACAATAATATGCTTATAATCATCCCTATAAGGCAGAAGGAATATAAAAGATAAAACCCCCAGAACAAACAGATCTATTACCAAGACATATGTACTGCTGCTGCTCCAGA
Organism: Sinocyclocheilus anshuiensis; assembly: GCF_001515605.1. Classification (NCBI taxonomy): domain Eukaryota; kingdom Metazoa; phylum Chordata; class Actinopteri; order Cypriniformes; family Cyprinidae; genus Sinocyclocheilus; species Sinocyclocheilus anshuiensis. The sequence goes on along the minus strand of NW_015536755.1, from coordinate 517 downwards.
GAGCTGTGAGACCGTGTGTTTGCTATCTATGTGAGCCTGGGCCGGCTTTGCCAAATGGCTTAATGCTAGTGAACTATTGATGTGTATACCTGATCGGTTGACCAGATAGCTTAAACTAATGACCTGAGTTAAATGTGTTTCTGGGCTAATGGAGCCCAGATAAATTAACATATGTCTTTCTGGGCTAGTGAAGTCCATAGAAATTAACTAGTGGCTTAGCATTGTGAAACTGGGTGCTGTACCCTTAGGTTTATTTAACTAATGACCTAAATAACTATGTGTGTCTGAGCCAATAACTCAAACTTACCTAAGTAGAAACGCGCACTATGTGTGTCATTAACAAACAGGAATCACACTGTAGGCTGATAGATGAAGTAACCCCCAGCAACCACCTGACTCAGGCTCGGGCGGCCTGAGCAAATAGTTTTAAATTTGTCATTCAAGAGTTGTAATTTTTTATTTATTTTTTTCTCTCCATTAACGTTCATCAACGTTACTGCAATGGAAATACTTACCT
>NW_015536754.1:0-1254 GCF_001515605.1 Sinocyclocheilus anshuiensis | reverse complement strand
CAAGACAGACTTCGAACACACTCTTAAGAGGTAAATGATTAATTTAATGAAATTTCTTACAATTTTACCTTTAATGCATAAACACCCAGTCATAAATAACATTAAAGTTATCCCATGACCTTATATCTCTTTTTCTTTTAACATTATAAAGGGCTCACATACTGTCCATTTTTTCTAATTGTTTTACATAAATAACTGCACACATTATAGCTCTAAACTCAACTGTGTTTCAGAAGCTGTCAGATCCTACCACCTCATCATCAGCAAATCAACTGATATTTATTGATGTTTTCAGCTAATAGCAGTTGTTTGAGCCCTGTAATTTTTCCTACACTTTGCCATGTCAATAAAAATAAATGTACATAACTGAGATATGCTGTTTGTTTGTTTATTTATGTAAACCCTAAATAGAAGCCACAATATATTATAAAATCAGGTAGATAGATGGATGAAAATTAATATGAATAAACAATATATAAAAATATTAATAATTAAAAAAATACGTACTGATATTAATTGAAAATAAATTGTAACACCAGGTCCTATAAAATGTCATAAATAACATTAAAGTTATCCCATGACCTTATATCTATTTTTCTTTTAACATTATAAAGGGCTCACATACCTTATTAAAAAAGGGTTCTATATAGAACCAAAAAGGTTTCTGCTATTGTTAAAAGTAGAAGTACCCAATTTGGTACTGTTTAGAACATTTTACGGGGAACATTTTGAGGATGTTGTTGAGAAAACAGATTATACAATGTTCGCAATAAAATATTAGCACAATGTTCCACAATAATAGAGGAAGAACATTCTAACAGATCTTTTTTTCTATCTTTTTGTCTAAGATGACAAAATGTTCTTGAAAAAAAACTTTATTGTAATGTGACGTGTTAACAAAGTAAGATGACAAAATGTTCTTGAAAAAAACTTTATTTTAATGTGACGTGTTAACAAAGCTAGAACATTACTAGAATGGCTTCTGCCTTGAGTGGTCAGCAGAAGTCAGCTGAATTCCAGCGTCTCGATTAGAAAAATACAAAAGGAAGAAAAAGTCTGGCATTTGGCATCAGTTCTGAACTGTTGTCGAACGTGTTACAGGGGACGAGAAGCGCTGATTGGGCCACGTTTAAATCCACCAATCACTGCGTACTTTTCTCGTGACGTAAGAACATTTGAAATCGACGAACGCGCGAACAGAGACACAGTGCTCGAGCCTCGAGTGGGTGTGCAGGTTAGGGCGGTTTGGCAACA
>NW_015536753.1:2138-2340 GCF_001515605.1 Sinocyclocheilus anshuiensis | reverse complement strand
TTTTCAGCATCATTACGCCAGTCTTCAGTGTCACATGATCTTCAGCAATCATTTTAATATGCTGAATTGCTGATTATCAGTATTTAAAACAGTTGAGTTCATTTTTTCAGGATTCTTTGATGACTAGAAAAGATCCAAAGATCAGCATTTATCTGAAATAAAAAGCTTTTGTAACATTATACACTATACCATTCAAAAGCTC
>NW_015536753.1:0-1991 GCF_001515605.1 Sinocyclocheilus anshuiensis | reverse complement strand
TTTAAAATTTATATTATAGAAATTATTACTTTCATTTAGCAAGGATGTTTTAAATTGATCAAAAGTGATGATAAAGACATTTATAATGTTACAAAAGATTTCTATTTCAGATAAATGCTGTTCTTCTGAACTTTCTATTCATCAAAGAAACCTGAAAAAAATCTACTCGGCTGTTTTCAACATCAAAATAAATGTTTTTTGAGGAGCAAATCAGAATATTAGAATGATTTCTGAAGGATCATGTGACTGGAGTAATGATGCTAAAGCTCTGCTTTGAAATCACAGGAATAAATTATATTTTCAAATAGAAAACAGTTATTTTAAATAGTAAAAATATTTCAAAATGTTACTGTTTTTGCTGTATTTTGGATCAAATAAATGCAGGCTTGGTGAGCAGAAGATAATTCTTTAAAAAACATAAAAAATCTTACTGTTCAAAAACTTTTGACTGGTATGTTAGCCTATAGTTTGAAGTAAAAATATTAATATTAATAAGGAGAGTCTGATATTTATTTGACAGTGATTTCACATTTCTTGTTTGTATGAAGGCTAAATACCAATAAAAGGTGAACATTTATTTATTTGTGCCATTTTTTTCCTAAAATATTATATAGTTTTATAGGAGTAGGTTTCATAGAGTTGGCAAATTAATTTTTCATAAGTTTGTAGGTACAGACATTTGTTGTGGCCGTTCTTGGCCGTTTTTATGAGGCTTTTTTAATAGTGTTCATATCGATATCGGAATTATATCGTATCGACCGAAATTAAGAAATATATCGTGATATAAATTTTGGCCATATCGTCCAGCCCTAACCTTACCCCGACATGATTTGAACACGCACCCTTCTGATCTGGAGTCAGATTCTGGACCGTTGTGTCACGAGCTTCCGGAGAGCTAAGTGCTGCTTTTCCCATAAGCACTTTGATACACTATGCAAACCAATGATTGCATAATGCTGAAGGCAAATGCTTGAGGTTAGACTTCATACTCAGGAGATCAAGAAGAGATTGGTCAGTTGCGCTACCCTTGTGCCATGAGGTACTAGCGGAGGAGTTGGTGGTTTTTGCATAAGCACTTTGAGTTTCCTGGTTTCTTTCGTCTTTCTTTCGATAGCTCAGCTGATGGAGCCGAGGACTGTAGATGAAGCTTATGCTATCCTTATGTCGCTGATTCAATTCCGGCTTGAAGAAGATTGGTTTTGAATTCGGCACATAGCTGTTTCCACTATTTTTTAATACTTTGTATTGCCATTTATAAAAGCCTGAGTGTGAATATGCAAATCTATCAAGGTACACAACAGAAGGAATGCTTTTCACATTAGACTTCACACTTAAGATGTTTTCTGAGTTTCCTGGTGCGTTGTTGTGGCTACAGGTTTGCCTTTCCTGCGATAGCATGGACTGTAGATGAAGCATTGGCTATCCTTTGGTTGCTGGTTCAATTCTGGCTCGAAAAAGCCCAGCCAACATGTATATGTGGGCCCCACATGGTTAAACACATTCAGTCCCATATAGGCTGCCTGCATGGGCCCAAGGTAGAACCCACATGGGTAATCTCTATGTGGGTTCTGAATTGGGAAACACATATGGGGCCTGCTTGGCCAACCCATATGGGTCAGAAATGGGCAAACACAATCAGTCCCATATAGGCTGCCTGCATAGGCCCAAGGTAGAACCCACATGGGTACCATCTGTGTGGGTTCTGAATGGGAAAACACAAATGGGCCCCATATGGGTTTCACATATGGGTCAGACATGGGCAAACACATTCAGTCCCATATAGGCTGCCTGCATGGGCTCAAGGTAGAACCCTCATGGGTAATCTCTATGTGGGTTCTGAATGGGGAAACACATATGGGGCCTCTTTGACAAAATTTCACTTTATGTGAATTTATATATATATATATAATATATATTATTTTAATATATATATTAATACACAATATTTTGTGTAAGAAAAATATTATAAAGCATAACATCCAACTTCCGGC
>NW_015536752.1:10961-13404 GCF_001515605.1 Sinocyclocheilus anshuiensis | reverse complement strand
ATTTCCCATCTGCCATTTCACTAATCACACGCTCACCTGAAACCATTCACATACACTACATAAGTCACACTCAAACCATTACAGACTTCTGAGTATTGTTTGCGTATATCGCTCTCCTAGTAGTAGCACATTATGGAGCCAGTTTTCTGCCCTGGTTTCTAGTCCTTAGTTCCTAGTCAGAGTGAGTAGAGTAAAGTATCAATGTAAAGTGGAGTAAAGTCCTGGTCAGATGTATTACAGTAGCTGCTTAAACTGTCCCTGCAATAACGTGTTTAATTACCCACCATATTCCTACCTAAAATTAACATCTGCACTGGTCAAAATATTTTTGCAACTTTACAGATCTTCTTTATGCACCAAGAGCTTGTAACACTCCAAAGAGAAAGGAAAATTTGAAATCGCAACATATGACCCCTTTAAGCCTTGAAGGACAAATAGTCAACAATTTAATTGATAGAGTCTTAATTACAGCAATAAACGTTAGCAGGTTATCTCGGTCATACTGATCTCTAGAGAGAAAGCCATTTTACCTGTCCCACTTTCTGTGGAATAAAGTCCTGGTCAGATGTATTACAGTGGCTGATTAAACTTTTCCTGCAATAATGTGTTTAATTACCCACCATATTCCTACCTAAAATTAACATCTGCACTGGTCAAAATATTTAGCACTGCCTTTTATGCTTAACTTAACTTAAGAAAAAATATATATTTGTCCTAAAATATGAAATACATGTCATGGAAAGCATTACATTTACCTTGCTTATACATGTCGACACAATGTTACAACACTAATTTTATGTTTTAAAACAAATTATAAGTAAACTGTTTGTATTTCTTGAAAATTGTTGCTTCAATTAATGTTTTGCAAGATAGAACCTTATAATTCCAAGTGGAAAATGACTTTTTAGAAATAGAAGGTTCTATCTGCATTTGACCTGTTCCAAAATTCCCCATTTACAAATTCGAGAGGATTTTGATATTGTACATTTAGAATACATTTTGGGTCTCTGTCATTTTCATGTATGAAAGAGACTTGTTCCCCATATAATTTTTGCTATATGGAATGCAAAAACTTTGAAGCTCATTATCTCAAAAAACGCTCAGAATGCAGATAGAACCTTAATTCCAAGGTGGCAGTGTGTCAGGACCTACTCATTGTCATAATCATACTTCAGATTTACAGTTTTTTTATTCGCTTTGGTACTGTTTTAAAAAAATGAGGTGTATATTTTCAAAACTCTTAGTACAAAAATCCAAACTGATCACACTTGTAACACCACTAGTCATTCTTTCAAAATCTGATCTCATGCTTTAATTACAACTGCACATATTTTCATCATACTGACCATGTATTTTGTGCATTTTAATTCTACTTAGACTGTTTAAAAAGGTAAATAAAGATTAAAAAAAAAAAAAAGTTCACCTAAAATTAAAGAGCAAAATGAGAATTTTTACAAAATATTATTTTTTTTCCCCATGCAATTACAATAATGCCCTAAATTTAGGTGTGTTCCTCATACAAAAATATCACATGGCTATATTAAAATAATGTACCATGTCATATGGACCACTTTACAGTTTTTTTTTTATTGGTTTGGTACTATCTTCACAAGTAAGGTGTACATTTTCAAAACTCTTAGTACAAAACTTTAAACTGATCACATTTGTTACACCACTTCAAAACCTTCAAAATTCTTTCAAAACCTGATCTCATGATTTCATTGTAGTTGCACATATTTTCATGCCACATAATCATTGTTTCAAAACACAAGATCATTGAGAACATTTGAATTAATCACCAAAACACATGATCTTCTTTCAATTTAGTACTTTTAACACTCAGTTCATTCAAGAGCAAACAATGCAATATTCATGTTTCAAATCACCTTTGTTGCTGAAATAATTACAGTAATGCAGGCAATAATTGTCATGTTAGAAAATACACTTACATTACCTAACTTGCATAACTCGCATAAAATCCATAATGTTTGTAAAAGTATTTATGCAGTGTGTTATCAAAAGGTGTGATGAAGGTATGACATGGCCATAACGTTTTGTGCTATAACAGAGTTTACTGTCATTGCAGTAAATATCCTCACTGTGCCATATGACTGAATCTATACTGTAGCTGAGTTATAGTAATGTGCAGTCTCTACCATGGTAATGCCTCTATATACAATGTAACATGGCATGATGTAATGTAAAAATGCTGTATTTGATGCCATCTGTCTCCCTTCTTCTTATACATCTCTGATCAATCTCTGATCAGTTCCTCTCCCTTGTTTCAGATATTGCCATCTATACTAAAAAATATCAGATTACTCACTTGTCAAAATAATCAGTAGATTACTTGATTAGCAAAATAATCATTAGTTAAAGGGGTCATATGATGTTGCTAAAAATAACATTATTTGGTGTATTTGGTGTAATGAAATGTGTTTAT
>NW_015536752.1:9636-10838 GCF_001515605.1 Sinocyclocheilus anshuiensis | reverse complement strand
CATTTTGTCTCACCTTGTGAGCTAAGTGTATTGTCACACCCCTAGTGTCTATGAGCGAGATAAAGCTCATAATTTTCCAAGTGTATGATATAGCTTTCATTCTTCAGGTATATCATATATTCATGAAAAATATCAGTTTGAATAAGGAAAGCGATAACTATAGTATCCTTTCAAATGTTACATTTGCCACAGTCATTGCATTCTTTGCATGTGCTGCACTTTATTTGTACCATTTTGTTTTATTAGTTTATTTATTAGAATTAGAAAGATAATAACAATATTGATTGATAAGTGAGATCTGATTTTAGTCTTTGAAAATATCCCACCATAATCTGTAGTCTGAGCCTGTCAAGGGCTAATGGCAATGGCAGATACGTTACTAGTTAGGTTCTTTTTTTGTTTGCCAAATAACCCTGTGTATGTGTCTGCCCCTGCAACCCCCAGAAAAAAAGTTCAGGCTCAGGATTTTTTTTTTGCTTTAACCCCTGAGGATATCATTTCTGATGAGAACGTACTGTTTTTTATTTGCATTAGTTAAAGGTGCAATAGGTGATTGTCTTCAGAATTTTTTTTTGTTATGCCAGGGGAGAGAACAAAACAAACAATGGTCACGAATTAGAAGTACAAAATGAGGATTTGTAAAGAAGAATGTTGGAGGATTTCGATAAAGCCAAGAGGAGACTGGTTTTCCTTTGCTAAAGTAAGGAAACTTTGCTTCCTTTGATCCTGTTAAAGGTGCAATAGGTGATTGTCTTCAGAAAAATGTTTTGTTATGCTAGTTGAAAGTCTCTTCACATCCGGATAGCAATCATTAAGTTAAGTGGTCTAAATGTATTTTTCTGTATTTATATATTCTGTGGAAGGCGTAGGACCAAGAAATGTTCATCCAAATCAAAACGCTCGGTCCGTAAGAGTTTTAATTGGCTTTCCTACCTGCCTGTCAACTAGGGCTGGGTTTTGACAAATTTCACGATTCGATTCCATTCCATTCACAAGCTTTCGATTCGATTCGATTGCCGATTCGATTCGATTCAATCTCGATTATTTTGGATATATCAGGTACAGTACTTGCCAAATTTTCTCAAGGAAAAAAAAACTCAACTAATGCTGTAAAATATACATGAGACGGTACTACATTACTATAATATTGAAGGTTAAAATTGACTGATTTGTTAAAATTACACTTAATGAAGTTTTTAAAA
>NW_015536752.1:2911-8011 GCF_001515605.1 Sinocyclocheilus anshuiensis | reverse complement strand
GCCTCACACGGCTCCGGGGGGTGAACAAAGGCCTCCTGTAGCGAATCGATGCGTTTTTGTAAGAAAAATAACCATATTTAAAACGTAATAATCAATTTAATCCAGCTTGTGCTCACTGTTGTACACGGAAGCAGCTCCAGGTGGATGACGTAAGACGTCGGCGTTGCGCATGCACCGCTCAGAAGTGACGAACGCGGAAGTGCAGGGGAGAGAACAAAACAAACAATGGTCACGAATTAGAAGTACAAAATGAGGATTTGTAAAGAAGAATGTTGGAGGATTTCGATAAAGCCAAGAGGAGACTGGTTTTCCTTTGCTAAAGTAAGGAAACTTTGCTTCCTTTGATCCTGTTAAAGGTGCAATAGGTGATTGTCTTCAGAAAAATGTTTTGTTATGCTAGTTGAAAGTCTCTTCACATCCGGATAGCAATCATTAAGTTAAGTGGTCTAAATGTATTTTTCTGTATTTATATATTCTGTGGAAGGCGTAGGACCAAGTCCAAATCAACCAAATCAAAACGCTCGGTCTGTAAGAGTTTTAATTGGCTTTCCTACCTGCCTGTCAACTTTTTGACAAATTTGACAAATTTCACGATTCGATTCCATTCCATTCACAAGCTTTCGATTCGATTCGATTGCCGATTCGATTCGATTCAATCTCGATTATTTTGGATATATCAGGTGGAAAAAAAATCTCTCAACTAATGCTGTAAAATATACATGAGAGTCATTTGGTACTACATTACTATAATATAATGAAGGTTAAAATTGACTGATTTGTAAGCTGCAACTGTTAAATGTTAAAATTACACAATGAAGTTTTTAAAATAATAAAGTTACAATTACATAATAATATTTAATTCGTTTTTCGTTTTTTTTTTATATATAAACATTTAAATGGTGGCTGTCATAAAAACTTGATGGATTTATTCAAATATAAATTAAACACTGAACAGTAAAATGTATAATGGATATGTTATATGATGCATATATTTAGCAAAATACCCCTCTCTACAGTTAATTTTTCTATCTGACTAATGAGTTTTTTGGTCACCGAATATGTTTGTTTCTGATCCTGTATCAAATGAAGGCCCGCCTTCTGAAATACGAAATGTGCTGTGATTGTTTAGCTGGGCCAGTGTGTGTTGTGATTGGCTCCACTCGGCACTTGTCGGGAAATGTCATTCCCCTTACCATATCCGCCTGCGAGCTTCAGTGTAAATATTGCATCAAAATCACTTTGGACAGCAATTGCAGGGAGGGTGGGAATTTCGCTTTCAGTGCTATCAGGTTAAAGTTAGCATTTTCCAAGATCTCCTACTGCACCTTTAAATTAAATGTGGAGTATGTTAACTGTGACAAGATGATTGACAGGTCAGTTTACAGTGACAGGATGAGCAATTGTATGGTGTAATAGTATGTCCCAAAGCTCATGTTACTCTTCTGCTACACACTCAAAAGTGTGTACTTTTTCTTCACAAATAAGTACATAATTTTAGGGCATCCCTTACGAAAAAGAAGTTTATTCAAGTGTGATATTATACTACTAGTACACTGATATTTGTATACTTACTACATAAAGTATACTTAAAAATATACTTGAACTTTACTTAAGTATACTTGCTAAAATAAACTTGAAGTATACTACTTTTTGGTAAGGGATAGTATAAGTAGATGAATTGGGATGCAGAATGTGTCTCATCTCCAGCATTTTTTTTTTTTGTCTCACCTGGGGTTAAAGGTCACTGCTCCATCACTGAGATAAGGAGGCAGATTGATGGATACGTCACTCTTTATAGAAACACAGCTAGGCTCTGGAGATTCTGATCTCTTTTTCTCAGTATCACTAGAAGGAAGAGAAAAATATAAATAACTTTTTTTTTTTATCAATGATATTTAAATGTTATCTCTTGACTCCAGCAATGGTTATTGTCTCACCTGGGGTCAATGGTCACTGACCCATCACTGAGATAAGGAGGCAGATTGATCGATACGTCACTCTTTATAGACACACAGCTGGGCTCTGGAGATGCTGCACTCTGGTTCTGATAGTGAACAATATCCGCCTCCTCTCTCTCCTCATAGTGACTCATTTTAGAGCCAGTGTTCTTCTATAATTTAATTGTGATTTTCAGCCCTAGATTTGCAAACACAGAAAACATAAATGATACATAACAGAAAATGAATGAACAATTGTAATAAACATTAAAGCTGCAAGCAGCGTTGAAAGGGCCCTCGCACCCAGAGCCACCTCCACCCGGTGGCCTTAGGAAAACAGTGAATGGTGGGCAATATGCATTTAAAGTGGTACATACAGGAGGAATATATCAAAGTAATTTATATGTGCTAAATTTCCTGATGCCAGCTGGTGGCGCTATGACTATAACTGAATTCTGGCATGTACATGTCTTCAGGAGGAATATATCAGTTATAGTCAGAGCGCCACCAGCTGGCAGCAGGAAATTTAGCACATCAAAATGTCCTACATTTCCTGCTGCCAGCTGGTGGCGCTATGACTATTAACTGAATTCTGGCATGTAGATGACTTCAGGCCAGGACTTTTATCAAACATGTTAAATTTGGTGCAGATCAGACATTGCATGTTTATAAGTTAGTGTAAAACAAGTAATTTCCTTTTGTCAGCAGGTGGTGCAATGATTATAACTGAATACTGGCCTTTAGATGTCTTCAGGCCAGGACTCTTATCAAACATGTGAAGTTTGGGACAGATCGGACATTGTATAGCTGAGTTACAACAACTTCCCTTTTCCATGGTGAAACATCAAAATTTATCAGGCCGCCACAGACATGCCCTTTAACACTAGAACCGCCACGGGGTAAATTTTACCGGTGGCTGTTTTTCAAATGTACATAACAGATTTTCAATAAAACATTCAAGTCTCCCAGTCATTGGCTTTTACTAAAATTGTGTAATTTACAATACCCTGGTGTTAAAAATTCTTTAGATAAAACCAGATCAAAAAACGGGGCATTTATACCTATAAGTGCCAGCGGGTCAAATTTACCCACTATATAATGCCTGTGTTTTCGCGCCACTTGTTTTAACATTGTACATTGCTAGGCAACGCCTTTCACTCACTGAATTAGCAGTTATCAGTTTCATAAATAAAGTCACAACGAGTAAAAGAGAGCGATTTATGAATGCTGAAGAGGTATTAGAAGCACTAAATACCATGAGTGATGGAGAGTCTGATGGTGGGGAGATAAGTGATGCGTCCTGGGTCGGCTCAGCATCTGACAGCGATCTAGATATCATATTTAGATGATTTAGCCTACTCTAAATAATTAATCCAAAGTTTGAACATTTATATTTTTGTTTTGTCATTTCTATTGTTTATTGTTCGCTACTGTGTTTGTTTTAACATTGTACATTTCTAGGCAACGCCTTTCACTCACTGAATTAGCAGTTATCAGTTTCATAAATAAAGTCACAACGAGTAAAAGAGAGCGATTTATGAATGCTGAAGAGGTATTAGAAGCACTAAATACCATGAGTGATGGAGAGTCTGATGGTGGGGAGATAAGTGATGCGTCCTGGGTCGGCTCAGCATCTGACAGCGATCTAGATATCATATTTAGATGATTTAGCCTACTCTAAATAATTAATCCAAAGTTTGAACATTTATATTTTTGTTTTGTCATTTCTATTGTTTATTGTTCGCTACTGTGTTGCTATTTATTCTAGTCTGCCCATTTCCTGAAAAAGAAAAAAATCTGATCTATGATGTAGAGGTCTACACGGAGGACCCGAGACCCGAGGACCCGGGACCCGACCCGGGATCCGTACGGGTTCGGGGCTATATTTTAAATGGTCAGCCGGGTCCGGGTCGGGTCCCAATCTATTACTTCAGGTCCCGGGTCTGTTTAACATTGTGTGTCATACCCGAGTCGATCGGACTCGGAGAACACCCGGCCGTTATCAGAGTCAGTCAGCGCTGTGCGTGTGTCGTTTTGTAACGTTCAACTTGTAAAATTAGGATGAGAAAAGTGTGAGTCGGTAATTTGAAATAAGGTGGGGGGGGAAAAAAAACAAAAACCCAAGCGACGTCATCAGAAGCAGGGTGGGCGGAGTTAATGCACACGCACGGCGATAATGGATGCCTTCATGAGTGATGTGAGTTATTATTGATTCTTTTTGAAATAATATTATGAATGAACCGTCTTGTTGTTATATCTAAAATTTTTGCTCAGACTCGGCTCAGAGAGCACAGAGATGATAGCAAATAAGTAAAGCTAACGTCAGCAGCCATGGCACTGGACGAGCAATCGTTATTATGGTAATGCCCACGCACGGTTATAATGGATACCTTCATGAGTGATGTGAGAGCACAGAGATGATAGCAAATAAGTAAAGCTAACGTCAGCAGCCATGGCACTGGACGAGCAATCGTTATTATAATCCAAATGGGCAAACAGTCTAAATTATTATGCAAGTTGACTCGAGATACAAAAAATGTCGACTTATTAATAGCAATTTGCTGTGGAATATGTGCCGATCGGGTCCAGTCGGGTCAGTGTCTTCCCGGTCGGGTTCGGGTCCATCTTTCAAATAATTGACGGTCCGCGTCGGTTCCGGGCAAGAATATTTTTTACCTTTCTCGGTTCTGCACGGGCCCGGGTCCAACTTTCAAAATAATAGACGGGTCCGGGTCGGTTCGGTGTAGCACATTTACGGGTCTCTTTGGGTTCGGGTAAGAATTTTTGGACCCGTGTAGACCTCTACTATGATGTAATGAATAAAACCATTTTTTTTTATTACCCGAAGCTTATTGGTGTTGTTCTCTTATTAAAATTATAAATTATGTAACTAAACAAATTAATAATTAATTAGGTGAAGCTGTGCTGCTTGAATTTGTCATCGCATCATACATCCTATACAGTCTGATGAATTGTTATTGCTCATTATTGTCTATAGGCTATTTTAGTAATTTAAAGGTCCCATATTTTCAAAACTAAAATTTCCTAGCTTTTTCATGATAACTGAGGTCTAGGGGCTATTTAACTACCATATAAGTTTCAAAACAGTCAGTCCACAGTCAAATGCACACAGCCTGCATAAAGTAGCTGTGATTTTTCACGA
>NW_015536752.1:0-2821 GCF_001515605.1 Sinocyclocheilus anshuiensis | reverse complement strand
GCCTTCAGTCACCACCCCGAGCACCGCCCACCGTCCCACTCTCCTTTTGCCAAACCCCCAGACAACATTGTGTCAATGCCATTGCTGAGCAACAACAAGAAGGAAACATGTCGAAAAGGTTAACTTTAACCACGAAAACTCAACTTACACTCTCACTTACACTCTCACTCGTGTACGTCCGTTTTTGTCGCGTCTTGACTGCCGTACAGTCTGACATTATGACAACTGAGATCCTACAGTGTGACATCATGTTTGTATAGTGTGACAAGCAACAATCGCAAAGGACTTTTAAAAATCGCACAATGTGAGCCCGGCTTTACTTATTCTTGATTTCTGTGCCTTTGCTGTAGAGCTTTTTGCAAGGCAATGTGACAGTGGCATTCGTGAAAAAAAAGGGAAAGCCTGAAACAAAAATATAAAGTAAGATCATTTTTTTACTTGTAATACAGAAATCAAATGACATTGTGCTGTTAAAATGACTTTTGTATTATGTTTGTGCAGTTTTGTAGGATCTGAAATGATCGCAGACTGGTGTGGGCACTGAGGATGGGGAGCCCACAGCGGCATCCTGGAAATGGTACAGTGCCATGGATGAGGCAACTGGGGGCAGACCCTCCATCACTCCACCTGCCCTTACTGCCTCATCTGGCCCGGATGTTGCTGTGGTCTCTTCATCCTCAGTGAGCCCAGAGCCAGCAAGAGCATCTAGAAAAAGACCAAAAGACGTGAGGATGTGTGAGGATGCTACTGCTTTTCTCTCCAATACAGTAAGTAGGAAGGTTAAATTAAATGTGGAGGATGTTAACTGTGACAAGATGATTGACAGGCCCGTTTACATTGACACAGTGTGTGTAACTATGCGACAGAGCAGTTCATTAAAGAAGCAATTTTTTGACGTGATACTATGTCCCAAAGCTTGCCCTACACTTCTACTACACACTCAAAAGTGTGTACATTTTCTTCTCCAAAAGAGTACCTACAAAGTGCAAAGATGAATTTAGTTGATACTGATTTCATTTGATTGGTTAGTAATTGTTACTGATTTTGTCTTATTATTGAATGTATTGTTTTAACTACAAAGTTTGAAAAAGTTTCTAAATTACACACATTTAATAAGGTTAGAAATTTATATTTAATTTGACCAAAATTACACAGGGTGCCTGTCTTGATACCAGGAAAACATATTTTAGCGGAAATGTTATAGATTTTAAAGATTTTTATAGTAAAATACATCTGAAAGGTCATCTAAAATTAGTTTGTGCAACTAACATATAACTAATGTAAATAATAGATTGACAAAATAATAATATTTATAGTATTATATACTGTAAATAGTATAGCTGTACTGCCCAGCGTGACAACCGCCGGCCCGTGGTGATACGCCAAACACATTTTTGCGTGTGTGAAAGTTGCTGTTATATATTAGACATGGGTCAAGTACAAAGGCTTGTTTATATAATAAATGATTGTTTAACTAAACTTTACATCAAAAATATGGAAACATTTGGATTTATAATGAATGAGAGGTAAATCCAAATTTGGATTAAGCCATATGCTTTGTATTCTATTTTGCGAACTGCTCACCTGGGGCCGGTTGCACCAGCTAGACGTACACCTGGTTGTAAGGCTAGGCTGGACGTAAAATGCGCTTTAAGTCGTGCGTAGAATTTATACCCGTTGCACCATCTCGGCGTAATGCTACGTCTGAGACTAAGGGTGCTTTCACACTAGCACTTTTGGTGCGCACCCGGGTTCGATTGATCGGGACGTTCGGGACGTTTGGATGATGTGAACGCTGTCTTCCGAACTCGGGTGCGCACCCACGAAACGTCGCTTAAAAAGAACTCCGGTACGGTTTGCTGCTGATGTGAACGCAATCGTACCAAATCATGGAAGTGAACTGCTATCAATGACGTATTATTTGATAAAAATGTGTGTTTGTGTGTGTTTCACTCACTTTCTTGACGAGCGTGACTGACGCGCTGCAAGCAGAAAGCTCATTTCTGTTCACCTTCAGAGTACTTTAGAGCATTTGCAGGTAAGGCAGAAGGCAGATGTAAGTGCCGTTATGTACTGAAGCTTTGGAAACAAAACCAACGGTTCAAAATATAAAATTGTAAAAGTGAAAATAGCAATGCTAAGCCATGGGGTAAACAGCTGCTGGCTTGATGACGCAAACGAACCGCGGTTCGGACCCAAATAATATAATGTGAACACAGTCCAGCGGGGCAGGGGGAGGGGGGACCAATCGAACTCGGGTTCGGACCAAGCAATCGAACCAAGGGTGAAAGCACCCTAAATCTTACGCCTAGTCAGAGGTAGGTGTAAAGCAGTGTTAATTTCGTTGACTAATCATTTTCGTCATAATTCTCGTCACTGACGACAACGAGACGATAACGAACTAAAATTATTTTTGAATGACAAAAACTATGATGAATATTTATTGACATTTTCGTCAACAAATAAAAACGAGACGAAAATGTTGGGGAGGGACGATTTGGGAAGAGATTCATAAACGAGATGAAAATGTTAGGGAGGGACGATTTGGGAAGAGATTCATTCAGAACGAATCTGCTGCGTGGTTCGGAGATTAGATGTGTACATATGAACCTGCGGGACATAAGCTAACATACACTTGCTGCACGTCGCATAAAACGTTTAAAAATGTCAATATGTGAGAGTAAGAGAAGAGCAGACATATGGATAAATCTGACGACGCAAGAGAGAACTAATTTCGGCCCGGTTTTCTGAGCGCAGACACTGAAGCACACACACCGGAAGCGCGTCTCACAGCGCGCGAGTACTCTTTCGCGTCGCATGA
>NW_015536751.1:9992-12410 GCF_001515605.1 Sinocyclocheilus anshuiensis | reverse complement strand
TGTGTGCTTGGTGTCTCAGGTTGTGTGTGTGCTTGGTGTCTCTGGAGTCTCAGGTTTTGTGTTCCATAAAATAACCTACTGGAAGCTCTGTAGTTTTGCTGTATAGGACTATAGATAAAAATATTAAAATTACAAACAATAACATTTTAAGTTGCTTACATTTCTGAAAAAAAGAATGTAGGCCTAGTAATTGATGTTATAAATACACACGCCTGATTTTTGTTTTAATTATCCATCGTACATAAAAAAAAACAAAAAAACATTTGCAATCAAGACTGAAAAAAGCCAGAAGTGAATGTAAACCAGATTTGGCCCAGACTCTGTTGCTTACCTCTCTCAGGCACAAATCCAAATGTGTCCATATTCGCCATGTAGCTGAAGCTAAACTATTAGCCTTATTAGGTAAAATAGGCTTTGTAGTTCACACGCGTTCCAGTATCGACGGAAAAATATCATGATGAACAAAAATATGCCACAGTGGACCGGGTCTCACGCCGAACGGCACGGTTTCCAATGAATGCAGTAGCTTAGTGTGCGCGTGAGGCGCCGGCGCGATCGAAAAGCTGAAACATCAAATAGACTACTCCGTAATATTTGGTCATCATTTTTTTATCCGTGACTGCAATACTTTAGGCAGGATTCTGATCCCATACAGTACCTTGCCTCACCGACTAAAATCAGGGCGTCCACTACGGAGACGGCACCAGAGGTGAGGGGGCACAGTGACCGAGGTGGCCGGGCCCCCTCAGGCCCCCCCGTGGTGCCGACGCTGGCTGTGTGATAAGCTCTTGTAATATGCGGAGAACATTTTGAAAATTACATCTAATCAATATAATTTATAATCTTTTTAAACCTAACTATTTTGTACCTTATCCGTGAAATTCTCTAGCCGTAAAGGCTATCTCTCCCGGCTTTTCTGCAACCATGATGCGCGCGCATCCTGAATGTTTACAAACCTATACTCGGGAGGACAGTACTGCTCTGTGCCTGGAGGAAAGAGATGTTGATTGATTTGTTCATTTCTACTAACACAGCATTAACTAGATATCCATTATCATGCAAGAAATTGTTATAATAAATGTGGATCCCATTCCATGATGCTTCATGAGAGCTTGACTCACTCAGAATCCTGTGTGAACAGCCCTCAACTCATCACCAGTGTCTGAGACCCACCGTACAGCTCTGAGGGATCATAAGTACCAATAATAAAAAATAATAAACAGAACTGCACACATCCCGCGGAAGAACATTCCAACCGGAGCTACTTCTCTAAGTGTATGTCTATGGCGATTCACGCAGGTATGTGTTACTCCGCAGCGGCGACCAGGCTACAATAGTCCAAATATAAATACTTATTATAAGTGTACCGTAGTGATTCGGAATAAGACAAAAACGCGGTTTGGAAGATGAATTCATGATGTACTCGCTCATAATATACATTTTGCAAATTTTGAACACAGAAAAAGTTACATAGTGCTGCTTTAATATCGCGGTGCAACACGCCACGTCGGCAGCACGCTTGAGCTGCAGCTGCTGTTACTGGTCAGATGCACATAAACAAGTCCTGGACAAACTGTTGACAATGATAGATTAAAACTAATAGAAAATCATAGTCTGTGATTAATGTTAATATGAGATTTTGAAAACGGTGACTGGGAGTAGAAACAGAGATTTCGCCTTCCTGTTGGCGGCAAATTTGACCTGATCGACAAAACAAAACAAAAATGGATTTGTGCAAGATTTACAGTTCATTTGTGTGCTGAATTCATTTAATTTCAAACAATAAACTTAAACAGACGTACATTTTCATGAATTTAAATTGTAAGCATGTAGAGCATGTTTTAACAAGTCTAAAAGGTTAAATGCTTTAAATAGTCAATATATGATAGACTACGATGCTTGCAAATGAGAGAGTGAAACCAGTACGCCTATAAAATTACAAAAATTATTAACTAGATAAATATTGTAAAAATTGATACCTGAAAGCCATCTTTCAAATGGGTCGCTGCATAAACGCATCCAAAGCCTCGTCTGTCGGATGCCGATTTCATAGCTGCATGAATTGATGTCTGTTAAAAGATAAATACGTATTGACATGAAATATAAAGCAGTGATCTAAAAATATTTGTAAAAGATTGTTCTAATTCATATATTCCTACACTGAATATCTGTGCATTTAAAAATTAACATTTCACCTCATGAATATATGCGGAACACAATTTACGATATTTTGGATGAAAACCGGGAGGCTTGTAACTGTCCCATTGACTGCCAAGTAAATAACACTGTCAAGGCCCAGAAAAGTATGAAAGACATCGTCAGAATAGTCCATCTGCCATTAGTGGCTCAACCGTAACGTTATGAAGCGACTACTTTTTGTACGCGAAGAAAACAAAAATAACGACTTTATTCAACAAT
>NW_015536751.1:2691-9958 GCF_001515605.1 Sinocyclocheilus anshuiensis | reverse complement strand
GAGAATATCCGCTGAACGCAAGCAGCGTATGCTCTTCTGTGTCAGAAGACGCTTCATCTCGTCGCTTCATAACGTTACGGTTGAGCCACTGATGGCAGATGGACTGACTATTCTGACGATGTCTTACTTTTCTGGACCTGATGGCAGATGGACTGACTATTCTGACGATGTCTTTCATACTTTTCTGGGCCTTGACAGTGTTATTTACTTAGCAGTCAATGGGACAGTTACAAGCCTCCCGGTTTTCATCCAAAATACCTTAAATTGTGTTCCGAAGACGAACGAAGCTATTACGGGTTTGGAACGACATGGGGGTAAGTGATTAATGACAACATTTTCATTTTGGGGTGGAGTATCCCTTTAAGGTTATGGTAGCAAACTTACCAATAATTGTTGTCTTCTTATCCTGCAGCAGGCTGGACTGAGGTGAAACTCTGTCCTCTGTCTGACAGACTGTAGTTTGGGGGATGTCAACACTACAGTTAGGAACAGCACAGAATAAAGCTGGAGGGGCGTCAACACTACACTGACTTAGTGTAACACTACACATGACTGACTTGAGAGTGACTGGTGATTGGTTTCTCCAGAGAAAGGTCAACAGTCCCGTCTTCATCATCGACTTCTCGACCTAAAGGGGGACATGATATGAACCAAATGACTGCTTTATTCAAATAACATTTACTAAATATTGCATAACCATATTTCTGGATACTCATATCACTACACCAGCTACTAAACTAAGCTTGCTGTTTTTTTTTTTGCTTGTAACACGTCAACTCATTACATTGAATTTAAACATCACGCAATTAATATTCATGTGCAATTTCGAATTGTGAGGCAATTCATTTCTTGTTTTGTATATGTTTTGTTATGTTTTGTGCCGATTTAAGTCATTTATAGGTAAAAATGGTCTAATATTGGCATATATTTTGCGCTGTAAATGTAAGTTGTTGTGACTCAAAAATGAATTAACACGCACTTATTCTCATTAAAACACCAGATATGACCATTTATTATTTAAGAAGTGTATCTAAGAGTAATTCAAGCTCCGTTTAAGCTCTTTTGCAGTGTTATAATTGTGTTTCTGTTATCTAATGATCATATCTAGCTTGTTCATTCGTTGAAAAGATCACATAAAACATTCATATTGTCATCTGTACATTTATAACAGCATTGTCATAGTTAAAGGCATTACTGTTTTCACTGTCAAACAGCACAATTATCAGAATCTGTCCAGACTGACAGACATGTACAGTTCAATACAGTAAAACAGCTGTCAAACTGTATTAGCCATGGTGTGAGACTGCATGCGATGTTAGTATAGAAACATATCATATTAACACAGTGTAAGTCACGCTCAGGGTATTACAGGTATTAAGCATAGCTGGAGAAAGTGCCTGGTGTTTTTATAAATAAAAAGGAGGGGAGAGAGACCAAAAGAAAAACAAATCAAAACATAAAATATGGGAGAAATATAAAAATGACTGATACAGAGTTGTATAAAGTGTGTGTACTGGTATTGACTATGTCATGGGAACCAAATGTCCCCACAAGTATAGTAGGCCTAATACCAGTAAATGTTGACCTTGTGGGGTCATTTTTAGGTTCCCATGAAACAAGCTATATGTAAAATGATATATAAATCATACAGAATGAAGTGTTGAAAATCTAAAAATGTAGAGAGTTTTCTGTGAGGGGTAGGGTCAGGATAAGGGGATAGAAAATATAGTTTGTACAGTAGAAAAACCATTATGCCTGGAATGAGCCAATAATGATAGCAATGCCAGTGTGTGTGTACTGTACTTACCTAACCATACGTTGGTGATAAATGTGTATCCAGAAGTGAGATAAATCTGACAAAAACTCTTTTAAGGAGATCGAGGGACGGCCTCGTTTGTGAGTTGTGAGAGTCGTCACACTGTAGGAGCATGACCCTAATTTTCTGAAACTGCCAGAATTTTGTTGGAGGCTCCGGAAAGTGGTGATGGTTAATTTAGCTTTTATCGTCAAGACAGTTTGTTTTTTCACTTCCACAGACACTGTGATAAAGCAGTTATACCGCAGTGTCTGAAGTGCGTGGCCTCATTCACAGAAAATGCAACGAGTCGTACTCGAAACAAAAGCGACCCTCCACTCGAAGAATGAAGATGGTGATATTCTGTGTTGGTTCAACCATTTGCAGGCTTAACTCGAGTTTGTAAAAATGCACTTTATTCACTTTTACACATTTTAATGTACACACACACAAATATTTGTAGTA
The DNA here is from genome assembly GCF_001515605.1 of Sinocyclocheilus anshuiensis. Lineage (NCBI taxonomy): Eukaryota > Metazoa > Chordata > Actinopteri > Cypriniformes > Cyprinidae > Sinocyclocheilus > Sinocyclocheilus anshuiensis. The sequence continues at coordinate 7,698 of NW_015536751.1, read as the reverse complement.
ATGAACACAACAAATGTATATTTTATTTAATTATTTTTATTGTACTGAAGGTATTTTGCACTTTCTTTAATACATGACATTGGCATAAACATTTAAAATGAAATTTAAAGAAGCACAGTTAAATTACACTAAAGCTACTTGAAGTGGTGTCATTTTGACAGCTAAGTATATAAAAAGATACTGCACTTTGCTCAAAAAGAAACATTAGTTTTTTACAAAATAACACAATGCATTTACAGTAAATGGTGCACTACAGTTAAAATATGGTAAGTGCATCAAAAAAGTAACAAGTATAGTTCTCTGTTTTTATATTTCACGCATTCGGAATATTTGTACATTTGTCACACTACAGGACTATTTAAATGAACTGTAGTGGTATTTTATCTGTGCAAAATATACTCTTTCACTTTTACATGTATACAAATTTAAATAAATTATGTTGAATGCGGAAAAAAAGTTCATAAACTGTCTCTAATTTCTATTTGAGGTGATTACTTGTTCCTATTTAAACCCCCTGTATTTGCCATTCTGTGTCAGACTGTCTTGTGTTTATCAAGCTCTCTAGCTAACAGAGCGATTCTCTGTTTTCTCTCTAACGTCTCTTGTGTGTGCTGTGCTTCACACTCTCCAGCAGGACTCTCAGATCTCTGGTTTCTGGGCTCTGCTCCTCGCAGACACCGCCTGCTTCTCAAAACCTGCCCTCTGGAAGATAGGCCGCCTCTTCCAGGGGAGGGAGCAGGCCTCTCTCCATCAGATGGGCTTTGATCGAGTTAAATATCTGGAGTTGTTGATCTGGTCTGAGAGCAAGAATCTGCTGGATAATTTTACAGGGGTTTGGCTTTCTGATAAAGCTGCCAATGTAAACATTTACAAACGTGGCCATGAGATACTGGCAGTCAAAGCGGTCCATGAAACCACCATGTCCTGGAATGGTGTTAGCGAAGTCCTTAATTCGGAAGGCCCTTTTGAAGCCACTGGCGAAAAAGCCACCAAATGGTCCCATGATGGAGGCAAAGCTGGACAGAGCGACGCTGTGGATCTGGAATGGGTACAGCGTCACTGTGGTCCGGCCTGTAATAGACTGGAGTACCGACGGCAGGCCGTAATCCTGAAGCTGGAAGAGTTCAGACGGCTCACAGTCCATCATGAAACTGCTGGAATGATCATTAAACTCCACCGGACACACAAAGTAGGGGTAACCTGCCATCATGTAGGACAGTATTATTCCAAACACAATAGTGGAGAAGAAACCACCGATAAAGCCCTCCCACATCTTCTTAGGAGACAACTTGATGAGAGGGGTGCGACCGAAAAAGAAGCCAAACATGTAAGCCATAATGTCGTTACAAATAACGCAGGAGATGGGCACTATAAACCAGATCATGCCCTCAAAGAGGTTACGAATGATTAAGTGGGACTGAGTCGCCAGAATCATAAGAGTCACATGAGTCCAGCCGAACATGTAGAACTGCAGGCGATAGTGTCTCTTCACCAGACTCAGAACAAACATGCAGAACCCAGCGAGGTACAGCGCAAAGGAAATGAAGCGATGGTATTGGCTGAGCAAGCGTACAGGCTCCTCCCTCTGCACCCGAGTGAAGAAATAATCCGTGAGCGTTTCCCCATAGAGGAAGTAGTTCACGCACAGCAGGAAGTACCAGCTTAGCGTTCTGAACCACGGCAGGTGGTAACAGTGATACACACTGTAACCGATTGTGATGATCTCATGGAAGCACTTGATCTGAACGCACAGCACAATCGTCATCAGAGCCATGGGACCCAGATATATACTGGTGAAAAAGCCAGAGATCATAGCCAGAGTGAGGATCCCCCTCACCCAGAAGTCCCTCCACCGTGAGGACAAGCCTGAGACGACTTGGTTGAGAACCTCAGGTGTGTCGCCGGCAGGAACGGGAACTTCAGGAACTTCAGGAACCTCCAAGTCTGATTTAGGCTCAGTGTCCGAGGCTCCATATGTCTCCTCATCCTCCGAGCGCTGCAGCTCCGATGGAAGGGGTTCAGAATAAGCCTCCTAGAAGAAAGACAGTTCCAATGATGGTTAGATCTTTCACAAATAAAACTTTAGACCAGTTCTGGACAAGCAGATGACAGTGGCAGTTTGCCTATTGATAAATCATTTATGAGGTGTGTGTGTGAAACTGAAAACTGAGAGGTGAAACAGAGAGCAAAGACTACTTACAAAGTAGATATACTTGATATCCTTTTTGGAGGGAAATCTCATTGCAACCTGAACATCCATGCCAATCTCTGAATCCCCTTCACTCAGCTCAACGCCGATTTCATCGCTGCAGGAATTAATGCCTGTTGAAAGAAAAATAAGAGGGGTTATGAAATGTGATGCAGGGCGACACATACTTCTTCAATGTAATTTGTCAATTACCCTTAAAGCAATTAGCAGTTTGATGGTTTATACTTTAAAACGACTTCAGTATGCACTTTCTTTGTGTCAGTAAAAACTGATCTTGTATGAAACGTGTTTTTGTTGGGTTATGCTAGGGTTATGGTAACAAACTGACCCATTGTCCCTTTATCCTTCAGCTGGGATGTTGGACCATCTGAAGCTTGGGGAATGCTGACTAAATCGACTTCAGGGTGACGGGTGAATGCTTCCTCTGCAGTAGGGACGAGGACTGCAGGGTCAGTGGTGATATGTTGAGAAGTCTGAGCTAAAGAGGCTAATGACATAAGCATAACAATATTAATAGTGTCAAATGAGTGTCAAATTAAAAAGTTAAAAACATGCTTTGATCCCCCTACATTAAGTTCCACTGAGTTGTGTGAATATTAGCAAGGTCATCCAGATGTTGCTTGGTAAACTTCGAGATTTAAATATTGTGTGAATAGCTTAATGATGCATTCTCAGTTGTATGATTCGTTAACTTTAAGTCTGTAATTTGTATTAAGTTACAGACTTTATGAAACTGAACATTAAAAAAAAAACCTTAAACATAAAAATGAGTGTAGAGGCCTGTGCAGACTGCAGTAAACACTAGGAAACTCTATATTCTCATAACATGAGAGCTGATTTACCATCAGGACTCCTCACAGGTTCATCACTCTGCTCCACTTTTTCATCTGGACCTGAGTGGGCGCTTTTGACTTTTCTCCTTTCCCTCTGAATTAAAGCAATTACTCCGAGTAAAGTAAACAGCACCATTTTGAACGAGTAACTACTGTAGACTGCAATATGAGCAAAGGTAGAAACACCAAAATGCAAAATGAGCAACTAACTGCAAGTGATTTAGCAAAGCGAGCCTTTAATACGAGCATCCTACTGTGACGTCACAATCTACTGAACGTTCCACTAGAGCGCTTGATCAGCTGCCACGTGATTGGTCCGTTTTGCGCTGTGGGCGGGGCTTCTGCGCCGCAAAACTCCTCGCGCTTTCGTCTTTTACTGTATTTCTAGGAGCAGAATCAAACAGATTTATTTAGGAAATTATCACAACATGCTGGCTGTTTGATGACAGAATGTTTTGTTATTATTCCGTGCCGATTTAAGTCGTTTACAGGTAAAAATTGTCTAATATTGGGGGCTGTAAATGTAAGTTGTTGTGACTCAAAAATGAATTAACGTGCACTTATTCTCATTAAAACACCAGATATGACCATTTATTATTTAAGAAGTGTATCTAAGCGTAATTCAAGCTCCATTTAAGCTCTTTTGCAGTGCTATAATTGTGTTTCTGTGATCTAATGATCATATCTAGCTTGTTCATTCGTTGAAAAGATCACATAAAACATTCATATTGTCATCTGTACATTTATAACAGCATTGTCATAGTTAAAGGCATTACTGTTTTCACTGTCAAACAGCACAATTATCTGAATCTGTCCAGACTGACAGACATGTACAGTTCAATACAGTAAAACAGCTGTCAAACTGCATTAGCCATGGTGTGAGACTGATAGAAACATATACTAACTGCAAGTGATTTAGCAAAGAGAGCCTTTAATACGAGCATGCAATGTTTATAATAGCCTAGGCTACTTAACGTTTAAACAGTGAAAGTCATGCACAAGATGTATTAAAGATATGAGACAGGCATATCTTGAGAGGAGGCGAGAGAGAGCAAAAGAAAAAAAATCTTAACATATAAAATAGGTGTATGTATATACCTACCTAACCATAGTTTCGGGACAAAATTGTACCTAGAAGTGAGCTAAATCTGACAAAAACTGCTTCTAAGGACAACCAGGCCCTCGTTTTTATCAGGATATTAATGTAAAGTAAATCCACGCATTCATATTTTTATTTATAATTAGCTGTATAAAAAAAACACAGAAGTCTACGTTCCCTTTAAAAAGCTTAGTAAACCTGTTTGGGTATGAATTAAATGTTTGTATGCATTTATTGATGTAATGCAGTAAATAATACACTTTTACTGATATTCCATCTTTTTTTCCTTAAACCTGTATGACTTTCTTCTGTGTTTTTCAATCATGGTTTCTATCATGTTTTGGAACAAAAGATCATATTTGGATGAATTGTCTTTTTAATATTTGATTTCAATGGAATTGCTGAGAGATGTTGTTCACATACACACACACACACACACACACACATTCCTGTATGACAGTCAATGTGAGGACCGAGTAAATTAACCTGCAAAATGAGGACCACCATTTCTGCCACAACTACAGGTAAATGTATATTATATTTCAACACTAGGTGTCTCCATGATTCAAATTTTCACCTTGGCTTATTTAAAAAACAAAGGAAAAGAACCAGCGTTTTACCAGCTGAGTGAGGACATTTTCATGGGGGCGCTATTGAGTTCGTTTCGGACTGAATTATTTTAAGTACATTATTTTTTATTTATTTTTTAGTGGACAGCTCTAAGTCATTATTGAACTGAACTGAACTAACATCAGCTGAGTAATGACTCAGAGCATCTTTACAACTACATTAATTTCTATTTGCATCACTAAGCATTTCTCTGTTGATCACTATAAAGCTGCCTGAGAAATGCAAAAAAAAATAAT
>NW_015536751.1:0-1760 GCF_001515605.1 Sinocyclocheilus anshuiensis | reverse complement strand
TATTTGTTAACCAAAGAAGGTTACATTTTTTATTAAAATGTTTAAGTATTACAGTTGTTTTAAAACAAAAACACATAACTATTCCATGTTTAGGAGTTTAATTTCTATTGTCTATGCTTTAAGGATAATAGGGATTTTAAGATGTAATTAACAGTTTGAATAATTAAGTTATTTATGGAGTAACTAAATTACTTGTCAGAGAGCAATTAGAAAAGTAATTTAAATGCAATATTGATCATGTAATTAGTCATTAATTACTTTTTGAAAGTAACTTAACCAACACTGCTCTTCACTAAACAAAATTCAACACTTGATAAGAGCAGTGTGAAAATTATTAACACAAACTAATTTAAAGCATTAGCTTTGTCATTATGTTAAAGCACAAACTAATAAAATAAAATAAAAAAAATGTACATTTCAACTACTGTCAGATAAAGTGGAGCCAAACCGATGTGGGCTTACACCCCGTGTTGGCTACGCGGTCTCTGGAGGGGGCGGAGCTCAGGTGGACGATAGTATCGGATATCACAATATTTTTAAGACGATCATCGATAAAATATTTTTTCATATCACCCAGCCTTAGTAGAAAGATTGCTTTGTTCCTGTTAATATTTAAACTCTCAGGGGAAAAAAAAAAACTACAATGAGATGTTATATATTTTTAGAACTATCTTTAATATAAAATAACCTGTGTTTTATAAAATGAATTATTTTTGTTTGCAATACATCAGATAAGAGTTCTGCTGCTAATACACTTTATTATAGGTCAAAATGTTATAGTGGAAATACAGTTGTGGCTTAGAATCTAGTGGAAATGAGTTTGTGCTTGGAATCAATTGTCGTTCTGCACTGTACAATGAGACTTAAGGAGAAACTTTTTAACTCACCTACTACATCTGAACCCCCATCCTCACTGCATTGTTCAGCTGCTTTCTGAGGGGAGAAGAGGTCAGCAACTCTTTTCTTTTTCTTCTTTGGTGAGGAGGGCTTCTTGGCCCGGCTTGCTCCCTGCTCTTGATCTGCAACAGACAAACATTAGCACATGTTAGTTACAACCCTTTAAAAAGGCGCATTCAGTGGTCTCTGAAATAGGATATGAAACAGCCAGCTAAGCATAATGATCCCAAACTACGGCGCGCTCTCTTCATTTATCAAATGATCATAATCACATCTATTCATTTTACAATCCTGCTACAAGCCTTTTATTTAGACTAAAAAACCCTTTTCATTCAGCTGAGGAAGCTGGCGTTTTGAGTGGCATTTGCACATCTTTTCATGTTGTGACTATATGCAACTGCAATAGAGGCATTTTGCAGTATTTAGGTTAGTGATTAATCGATTAATTGATCGTTAATTTACACGATAATCGATCATGGGAATGATTGAAAATTTACATCCCTAGCGCAATCCCACACCAAAATTCAGGACCTAATTAAAAATATATGCTATTGTACAGAGATTTGTGAAATAATTATCCATGACTTTTCCAAAACTTTCTGGGTTTATACATTTTTCTAAAACTTTTCCAGGCCTGGAAATTGCCGTTTTAAAATTCCGTGACTTTTCCATGTCCGTACCAACCCTGTATTGAACTCACCTACTTCAATGTCCACCTGTACTGAAGTGCTGATAGTGAAACCTGACAACACTAAAGCCTGGCCTAACCAGTGTTCATGGTTATTTGGACTTCATGAGAAACACCAATTCACCTACTTCATCTGAACCCCCATCCTCACTGCATTCTTCAGCTGCTTTCTGAG
>NW_015536750.1:0-646 GCF_001515605.1 Sinocyclocheilus anshuiensis | reverse complement strand
AAAAATTCAAGTGATTGCGCCGGCGCCGCATGCACGCACACAGTTGAGCTTCGTGAATACGGAAACATTTGATTTTGTGTGGAATGAGAGACCCAACGTTGGTTTTGGTTTCGTTTTAGCCTAAATTAATTCGTTTTGGCTTGTCGTTTAGGCTATAGCTTCTTATATTTTTAATTCTTGTTCTTTTCTAAATACTGTTAATTGAAATGATTTGTTGTGTGATTTGTTGCGTGAGGGGCACTAAAATAGCCTAGCTATGTTTACAGTGTTTATTATAATGTTTGTAAACATTTCGAGTTGGCATTAGGCCTATTTCTGAATGAAATAATAAAATGCAACTTATACGCGACTTTTAACCATGCAGCTAACCTTTTAAAATATTTTGATAAATTACTGAAAAAGGGTAGTGTATTTTAACCATGCAGCAAACCTTTTTAAATATTTTGATAAATTACTGGGAAAAAAAAAAAACGTTTTTAAACCGTTTAACTGATTGTATTAATCGGTCAAAAATTCTTACAGTCGGTTAACGGTTAACCGGTTAAAATGAACATCCCTATGAAATACTATTACAATTTAAAATAACTAGTGCTGTCAAACAATTAATTGCATCCAAAGTAAAAGTTTTTGTTTACATAATATATGT
>NW_015536749.1:244-639 GCF_001515605.1 Sinocyclocheilus anshuiensis | reverse complement strand
ATGACCTGCATGTATAATGTAACGTTCAACAATTTCAACACAAAAATGAGCCTAGTTTCAAGCTGAACTCTAGATGTCATTCTCTTCTTTAGAGATATATTCTAATTATATCTGTGCGCCGTCTTGTGGTGAATTGTGTGAATTACACCGTTGCAACTTCATGTTAAATATTTTTTTTTCAAGATTATTTAATAAATTATTGATTATACTGTGCGTCGACAAAATCTATTATTTTTTTATTTTTTTTTACAAATATAACATTTTTAAAAGGCGAATCAAATAAACTCTCTTGTGAGCTATATGAATTACACTGCTGTTCTTTAGTCAAGTCAAGTCAAGTCAAGTCAAGTCTGCTTTATTGTCAATTCTTCCACATGTACAGCACATACACACAG
>NW_015536749.1:0-211 GCF_001515605.1 Sinocyclocheilus anshuiensis | reverse complement strand
GTACAGCACATACACACAGAGAATTGAAATTGCGTTACTCTCAGACCCTTGGTGCATACAGATAACACTAACAGTAGAACATAAATACAGATATACAGATTAAATATAAAATACAACTATACAAATAAGGTAAAATGTAAAGAATAAAAAAAAAAAATAAAAAAAAATAAAAAAAATATATATATAAAGCAGCACACGGCAGCTAGAGTGC
>NW_015536748.1:748-1573 GCF_001515605.1 Sinocyclocheilus anshuiensis | reverse complement strand
TTCGTTCATCTTCGGAACACAAATTAAGTTATTTTTGATTAAATCTGATGGCTCAGTGAGACCTCTATAGACAGCTATAGTTTTCACCCCCCAGCTCTTAATGCAATGTGTTTCCTTCTGGAGCATCAGTGAATGTTTGAAACTTTTTTAATAGTTGTATTTGAGTCCCTCAATTGTCCTCAGTGTGAAAAGATGGATCTCAAAATCATACAGTCACTGCTGGAAAGGGTTCAAATATTGGCATGTCTAGACGTGGATGGTGATTTACTATATATATACACTGTTTCTTCTATGCATTTAAATACACCAATGTAAAAAATATTTGAAGGGTAACTAACTTCCAACCCAGTCTCATAAAAATACGTACCTCTGTGTACATTTCTGCAACACCGTTTTTACGTACCTTACTGCACGTTTCGCCGCAGTTTCAAAGAGAAATGTCCACTGAGTGGCGCTAAAACATGGGTTCAATACGTGAACCCTGGCACATTTTTATTACGTTGATATAGGTACGTATTGCTGTGTTTTTATTACGTTGCTTCGGGTACGTATTGCGGCGGTTCAGAATTCAAATATCCAGGGACTGTCGCTAAAAGTTAATGCTCTATCGTGTTGGAAATATGCCCTACACCAAACCCAACCCTAAACCTGCCCGATAGTGTTAACAAATGCAAAACTGATATAAAAACACATTTTTTGATGCAACCGTGCCATTTTAACTTCCTTATGTGCAGATTTTAATTGTTTTGTCGAACCGTAGTTACACGGGATTCGAACTGGAGCCTCACCTCTCAAGTACATATCTCCGTACTCCGTGAGCTACCA
>NW_015536748.1:0-147 GCF_001515605.1 Sinocyclocheilus anshuiensis | reverse complement strand
TAAATGTAAACATCTTTTATGTAAAATATCTTACACAGGACAGTACTAAATAAAAAATGACATGCATTTTGTATGATCTCTCTTATTTTGTACAATTTTTTTACATTTTCACAGATTCTGCAAGGGGTTCCCATACTTTCAAGCGGC
>NW_015536747.1:0-814 GCF_001515605.1 Sinocyclocheilus anshuiensis | reverse complement strand
ACTTATTGTATAACTGCTGTTTTTTGCTGTAATTGCATGGTTTTGCCAGCGTGGTCAAGCTAGGATACATTTTCCTCATGCCAGCTTGGTCAAGCTACTATTTAATGGACTTTAAAATTGCTTTCATAATAATGAGATGTTTATAGATTTGTTAAGTCATGTTATTTATGTATTATAATCTATATAATTAGAATGAAAGTAAACGTGTTGTCTAGGTAACGTTATTCATTTTAAATGAAATATTAATGAACAGTACCGAGTAGATATAGAAATGCAACTGTGCTAAGTCTGGTGTGCTGCGCAACGGGCCGAGTCCGGCTTGAATGCCGCAGTGTCGGCAAGTTACGGCTGTCGCATCTGGTCCGGTTGATTCGGCCCAGAATCTGAAAGTGAGTACGCAAGCATCCAGGCCGGGTGCTGCAGATGGATCCGGGCCGATGGACAAGTCTCTAGCAGGTGAAAATTTAACTGAAAATGGCCCGAGTGTACGGAGAGGGATTGTGTATGAGGTAGATGTAAATAGCCTATAAGCAAACGTAAAGTTGGTAAGTTTTCACTAGACTTTAGTGGAGTGAGCAGTTCGCTTGACAGTAAATAAGGATCTAATACTAAAGTATCTTTTTTTTTTTAAATACCATTGTTTTCCGTTGTTGGTGAAGTGTTATTTTGGTTTCCGATTACCAATGAGAGGCTACACAAGGTCCTAAAGATGGCGGCCGCAACAAAAAAGTCACGTGACTGAAACCCATGAATAGCTCTGTATGACACGTGCATCGCTTTTATTTAGTTTTTCCGGTTTTATTCAAAATATTCA
>NW_015536746.1:750-899 GCF_001515605.1 Sinocyclocheilus anshuiensis | reverse complement strand
AGCCGAGAACTGCTGGGCAAAGCTCTCGACTGCGTCGCCGAAGAGACCGGTCTGGGGCATAGGGGAATTGAGGAACTGAACCTTGTCGGTGTCCCTCATGTCTGCCAGACACAGCCAGAGATGGCGCTCCTGGACCACAAGCGTGGAAA
>NW_015536746.1:0-204 GCF_001515605.1 Sinocyclocheilus anshuiensis | reverse complement strand
AGAAACCAATCATCCAGCCTTGAGGGCTCGGGACACGGTGGAGGTTTCCACTCGAGCCCGACCCTTTCGGCGGACCGGGAAAGCATAGCTGTCATCTCCAGATCTGATTGAGGCTTTACCACCGTCCCGGAGGGCGGCAGCACGGCCGAATCTTCATCAGATAGCTCTCCCTCCGATGCTGAGATCGACATCTGGTCGGGGGGA
>NW_015536745.1:272-537 GCF_001515605.1 Sinocyclocheilus anshuiensis | reverse complement strand
TGCTGGACCCTGCGCCTCAGAAGCCATCCTGATCCCTCAGGAAGGTAGAGGAGGGGGCAAAGTCTCGCTGTGGCCAGACCACCCCCCAAACAGCCTTGTATGTGTTCCCAGTCGCCCCGTCCAGTTCCGGGTGCTGGGAAAAATGTGTTTATTGCATGCAAAGGGCCCGTTCTAGCGCCCAAGTGTACAACCGCTGTGATAGCGGACAAAATAAAACACAAACATACTCAAAAAGAGAGCAAATTTCCTCTTCCAAACACGGCGA
>NW_015536745.1:0-162 GCF_001515605.1 Sinocyclocheilus anshuiensis | reverse complement strand
CATAACCCACTTTCCCCACTGCCATCCCCGGCGTGTCAAAGTGGGTTATGGGGATTATAAAACGAGGTTATCTACTCCAATTCGCTCGAGAACCCCCGCGTTTCTGTGGTGTGATCTCCACCTTAGTAGGGAACACGAACGCTCGCGTTCTTCGTTCCGAGG
>NW_015536744.1:0-826 GCF_001515605.1 Sinocyclocheilus anshuiensis | reverse complement strand
CACGTCTGATCCAGCTAATCTAATCATTTAGGCTTATTTGAAAACAAAAAAAAGTAAAAAGTGACGTGACATGTGGCCAAGTATGATGACCCATACTCGGAATTGGTGCTCTGCATTTAACCCATCCAAAGTGCACACACACACAGCAATGAACACACACCCCCGGAGCAGTGGGAGCCATTTTTTATGCTGCGGGGCGCCCGGGGAGCAGTTGGGGGTTGAGCCTTGCTCAAGAGCACCTCAGTCGTGGTATTGAAGGTGGAGAGAGCGCTGTACATTCACTCCCCCCCACCTACAACCTCGCCGGTACGAGACTCAAACCCGCAACCTTTGGGTTACGAGTCCGACTCTCTAACCATTAGGCCACATCTCAAACTCCAATCAACACCAAATCCCTGTGCTACATTGTTTCTTTTTGGATATTCTACCCAAGTTCTGAACAAACATTCTTGCAGTAACGTTAAAGGAACGTTCATTCAAAGTTATCTAGATGAACGTTACTAGATAAATTTCATTTTTAGATTAACTACCCCTTTAAGGTTGTAAACGGAGTTTGTGAATGTATGCTGAATAATGTTAGTGTGGTTAATTTTTATATAGTCTATAACTAATTTCTTACATGACAGACACAGCATGGACTGTCCCCTTAGAGCAACCTGGGGTTAAGTGTCTCAGTTCAGCAATGCTAATGTTTAATGCAGGACATGAATGCATTTAACCTGCAGTTACAAATGCAGAAATAATGTTTTGATATATAAGACATAACATTTTGAATACTCATTTGAAATTACACTGAACAAAATTATAAACGCAACACTTTTGTTTT
>NW_015536743.1:32098-38113 GCF_001515605.1 Sinocyclocheilus anshuiensis | reverse complement strand
GAGAGGAGAGGAGAGGAGAGGAGAGGAGAGAAGAGGAGAGGAGAGAAGCGGAGAGAAGAGAAGAGAAGAGGAGAGGAGAGAAGCGGAGAGAAGAGAAGAGAAGAGGAGAGGAGAGAAGAGGAGAGAAGAGAAGAGAAGAGAAGAGAAGAGAAGAGGAGAGGAGCGGAGCGGAGAGGAGAGGAGAGGAGAGGAGAGAAGAGAAGAGAAGAGAAGAGAAGAGAAGAGGAGAGGAGCGGAGCGGAGAGGAGAGGAGAGGAGAGGAGAGAAGAGAAGAGAAGAGAAGAGAAGAGAAGAGGAGAGGAGCGGAGCGGAGAGGAGAGGAGAGGAGAGGAGAGAAGAGAAGAGAAGAGAAGAGAAGAGAAGAGGAGAGGAGCGGAGCGGAGAGGAGAGGAGAGGAGAGGAGAGAAGAGAAGAGAAGAGAAGAGAAGAGAAGAGGAGAGGAGCGGAGCGGAGAGGAGAGGAGAGGAGAGGAGAGAAGAGAAGAGAAGAGAAGAGAAGAGAAGAGGAGAGGAGCGGAGCGGAGAGGAGAGGAGAGGAGAGGAGAGAAGAGAAGAGAAGAGAAGAGAAGAGAAGAGGAGAGGAGCGGAGCGGAGAGGAGAGGAGAGGAGAGGAGAGAAGAGAAGAGAAGAGAAGAGAAGAGAAGAGGAGAGGAGCGGAGCGGAGAGGAGAGGAGAGGAGAGGAGAGAAGAGAAGAGAAGAGAAGAGAAGAGAAGAGGAGAGGAGCGGAGCGGAGAGGAGAGGAGAGGAGAGGAGAGAAGAGAAGAGAAGAGAAGAGAAGAGAAGAGGAGAGGAGCGGAGCGGAGAGGAGAGGAGAGGAGAGGAGAGAAGAGAAGAGAAGAGAAGAGAAGAGAAGAGGAGAGGAGCGGAGCGGAGAGGAGAGGAGAGGAGAGGAGAGAAGAGAAGAGAAGAGAAGAGAAGAGAAGAGGAGAGGAGCGGAGCGGAGAGGAGAGGAGAGGAGAGGAGAGAAGCGGAGAGGAGAGGAGAGGAGAGGAGAGAAGCGGAGAGGAGGAGAGAAGAGGGAAGAGGAGCGGAGAGGAGAGGAGCGGAGAGGAGAGGAGAGAAGAGAAGCTGAGAGGAGAGGAGAGAAGCGGAGAGAAGAGAAGAGAAGCTGAGAGGAGAGGAGAGAAGAGGAGTGGAGAGGAGAGGAGAGGAGAGAGAAGAGAAGAGAAGAGAAGAGAAGAGAAGAGAAGAGAAGAGAAGAGATCGGCCAGACACAATGGTCAGCGGTGAGAGGGTCAGCGCTCCGGGCAGCTGTGCGTCACAGTAGGATCCTCATGGCTTAAGTGATCAAAGCACACAGCTTTAGATAATAGCAGCGGCCGACGGCATGCTCTTAACCCATAACTCACACAGCCGCACAAAAGATCTGAGATTAATCAAACCATTCACTTTCTCTGGCTTTGGCAGGCTGTAAATATGCTTCAGTCTCCATGGAGTTTGACTAAATGCTGCTTCAAAAAAACCCAAACGGTTTGATTTGCTCCTCTCTCCCCGGCTTTGGTGGGTTCGACTGAATTGAGAGTTTCCTGAGACTTTCAGTTAAGGAAAGTCTTCCACAACTTCTGATGGAACTTCATCACAGCATAACATTCATCTGTAGTTATTACATTTTGGTAAATGTTGGTGAAAATTAATCCATCCATCAAGCTCAGATTCTCCAGAAGCAGTGGAATCACTCGATGCATTTTTTTTTTTAAATGAATCTAATAACCAGGCCCACATGGGATCTGTGCCTGCACAACTCCAACTATAAGTGTCCACACATGTTCCTTGCTTATTCATTTCCCCCAAAATCTGTGCAGAAAATGTGACAAAAGTCTCCAGATTCCATCTAGATTCCAACTGCTAATAACAAACACAAAACCGTTCTCGTTATTCAGGATGACTTCACATCAATCTCAAAACTGAGTTCAGCGACCAGAGCAGAAACATTCTGAATGAGATCTTTTCAATATCTTCCCCAAAAAAACTTGCAGTGAAATGAAGAGTCTACTAATTCTGAGACGTTTGCCCGCACGAAAAAAGATACCAGTAATCGCAACAAGCGTCTTCTCAGAAGAGATCTCACACTGTAATCATCTCAATACAAACTCAGATATTTCTCATTCAGTTCTCACGATGACTTGCTATGCCATCCACATTTCCTAGCTCTATACTCTTACTGTCTATCAACAGCTGACCCGTTTCCTCCTGAAGAATGTCAAGAGACACAGAAAAGAGCGATGAGATATTCCTCAGGGGAGGCCTGTTTGGAAGAGCGTGAAGTGTTATGAGTCCAGAGAGACCTCCTCTGCTGCTCTGTCCTCCACATCTTCTGTTCCGTCCTCACGCTGTCCCTCACATTTTGTGTCCCTTCTCTGGATTTCCCCTCCTCTTTCCCCCCTTCCTCCCTCCTAACCTCCTTTTCTTCTGTCCCTCTCATTTTATGCAGGACTGGGGTTTCCTAAGAGACTCGAGCTCAATGGAGAGAATCTCCAGCGACACAATGAAGCGGGCGAGAGAGAAAGGGCGAGGGAGGAGGCCGTGCTGCAGCGATGGAGATACAGATGCGGGAAAGTGATTTCAGCTCAGCGTTTGGAGAATCTGAAGTCAGTGCATCAGAGTAAAGCATTCAGAAGCACTTAACGTGTTACGGTAAAAGCCTCAGCTGTGTGCAGAACAGGAGCTCGAGGTCTCACGTCGTCCTGTTTGTTGTCCTGTTTACTCAGAATGAGGGTCAAAGGGCACTAATTTCTCTGTAAAGAGTGGAAGTGTGTGTTTGGACATCTCGAGCTTTTCTACAGCATCCCTCGAGGGCCATAAACCACGAAAGTGTTTACACTGAAGACGAGTGTCATGTTCATTTAGACCTGATTTACTCTGTGTTTGGGACTGTAGTCACAGCTAAAGGGCGCTGTAAGCCCGAATCATGATCTGCGCGAGTACATGAACCCGAGCACTTCTACTACATAAGGGCCAGACTGTGCACTTCTGCAGCAGGTTCTGTCATCTCAGAGCGACAGGTCAAAGAGCGTCTTCCTGAGCAAGTCGGTTAAAGTCAGTGTAACTGTGGACATGCTGACTGTCTGAAAGCACATTTGAAGGAAACTCTCTCACAGCCTTGAGTACGTATACCACCGCAGTACCAGCAGAACGCACGCTGACGTTTCTCTTGTTGAGTATGATTTTAGCTTAACATGCTCATTTTAGAATGCTTCATGTGATTTATCACATTTACATTTTTTGCATAAAAAAAAATTGGGTCTAAATGAACATGACACTCGTTTTTAGTGTAAACAGGTCAAGTAAAATTGATTTGTAGTGCTTTTCACATAGTTTCAAAGCATCTTTAGAAGTCATACTGTGTTTATAATGCTTTCGTGCTTCACCATAGAGTACGTTTTAGTGCTGCGTGATATGATGATATATAACGATGATATGAGCGATCCTCTGGATTCACAGCTGTATTGTATTTATAGTGTTGTCTAGCACAGAAAAATGTCATTCAAAGGCATTTAGTTGATTGAAATGTTGGTCGGTTTTGTTCAAAGCAGGAGTGAGCGATTCTCCAAAAGCATTCGTGAAAATACAATTTGTTTGTTTTAGATGAAAATAGCTGGTTGTCAAGAGTCTGATGTGAGTTTAACATTTTTCAACCATAATCATCAGTGATTTAAGCAGGGATGTTGAGAAATATAGAGTATGGCTTTAATTTCAATTAGTATCTTCTCTGATTTCAGGCAGAACTACTATAACGTGATGGCATTCCTTACTGTGGTTGAAAATGATTTATATTGTGGTACATATTTGGGTTATATTGTCCAGCTCTCAGTAGATTAAACAGGCAGCTGCTAGAAAGTCAACACATAAGGCATTTTTTCAAGTTTTGAGTTTCCAACTTCTAAACATTAGTTTGACTAAGGAGTGAATGTTTTTTTTTATTACTTGTAGACTTGTAATTGTCTGTCAGATCTCATCAGATCACATGATCGGAGGTGCTGGAGTGGTACGTGACGGTTATTGAGGAGCGTTTTGGCAGATTGTCCACCTCTCTGCTGAATAAAGTTATTTCCATCTGTTACCGTGGCAGCGATGGCCTCGGAGTTGCCACGGCGAGGGCCGTACAAAAACGTGTGGCGTGGGAACGAGTCCAGGGGTCAGGAGTGAGGGTCAAGAGGTCAGGGGTCACAGCCAGCTGGACAGCACAAGAGGAGGCCAGGGTGTGAAAGCTGGAGGTGGACCCTCTGGATGTTAACATTGAACTGAGGGGCCGCTGTGTGAAAGAAAGGGGCCCGCTGACCACCTCTATGGGAGCCGCAGTGGCCTGATCGAGCACAGAGCATTTGACTGTAGCGAAAGTCCAGAGCAGTGTGTGTGTGTCTCAGATCAGGGAAAAAATATTTAATAAAAACCTAAATAACAGACAAGTGGTGACACTTCCGGCACTCCAGAAAATAGCTGTTTTAGCCCTTAATTCGGATTGAGCTGAAAATAACCAAAAAGTACTGTGTGTGTGGTTAAAACCAAAAAGTTGGAGTATTCGTGGCAATGTTTTCTCCTCGGCTCTAATAAGACAATAACAAACACTCTTTATAACGATGACCTTATAACTGATAGAGAACACAATGTTATGGCATGTATGTTTCATGGAAATCTTGAGCATGATGCTCTTTCATAATCTTCCAGTGGACAGGCAGCTTGGTTACAGATAAGAAAGATGATGGTAAATGAATAAATAAATATCAATAACAATAAAATGAGTGAAGGTGCATAACGACATGAGATGAGTAATAACCTGTTGTTTTTACTCCAGATAGTGTCGATTTAGATTCATGTGAAGTCCTCTGGTGTTTGTGGTCTCTACACAGAGACTGTAGGTGAAGCATCTGCTGCTGCGATCTGGGTGGCAGTAATAGGATTAAAGGCGGCCGGCCTCGTCTCACTCCACAGGCTCCGTGTGACACCTTTTGTGCATCTTCAGCAACACTGTTCACAGCTGAATCTCATGGACAAAAGAGCGCCGAGCATCATGGATAATCTACAAATATGCTTAACACTGAAGACAGATATGCACAGACCGCTGAGCCAGCCTCGACTGTGACGTCTCAATCATCTCCTCTGACTCCTGAGCTTGATTCCTGCAACGGACAGACCTTGACAGAGTGTCATGTACCTGTAAAAGCTAAAAACGGTTGCAGGATCTATTTCTTCAATTCATCAAAGAATTATTTTTATATATTGTTTAATTAAATGTTAATTTAACCAATGTTTAAATCAGTGGTTCCCAACCCTGGCCCTGGAGCCCCAGCACTGCACCTTCAGCATGTCTCCTCCATCAAACACACATGATTCAGCTCATCAGTAGAGACTCCAAGACCTGATATTGCTGTGTCAGACAGTGAAGACATGCATAATGTGCAGTGCTGCACTGTCAGGAAAAAAAAGTGCAAATTTGTGCCTTTAGGGGTACAAGAGCTCGTCACTAGGGCATGACCCTTAAAAGGGACACCTTTGTACCTTCTTTCCCCGCAGCGTGCATATTTACATTTACATTTAGCAGATGCTTTTATCCAAAGCGACTTACAAATGAGGACAATGGAAGCAATCAAAATCAACAAAAGAGCAATGATATGCAAGTACTATAACAAGTCTCAGTTGGCTTAACGCAGTACATGTAGCAAGGTTTTTTTTAATTGTATAATAAATAAAAAGAAAAACAGAATAGAAAAAGAATAGAGCAAGCTAGTGTTAGAGGCCTTTTTTAGCTTTTGACAGTTGTATAATAAATAAAAACAAAACAAATAGATAGAATACAAAAAGATTAGAAAAGCTAGTGTTATTTAAAAAAATATATAATTAGAATAGAGAGTGCTAGAGTTAGAGGGTCAAATAAAGGTGGAAGAGATGTGTTTTTAAGCGATTCTTGAAGATCGCTAAGGACTCAGCTGCTCGGATTGAGTTGGGCAGGTCATTCCACCAGGAGGAAACATTTAATTTAAAAGTCAGTGAAAGTGATTTTGTGCCTCTTTGGGATGG
>NW_015536743.1:2681-32072 GCF_001515605.1 Sinocyclocheilus anshuiensis | reverse complement strand
CACTTGCAGAATGCAAGCTTCTAGAGGGCACATAAGTCTGAAGTAATGAATTTAGGTAAAGAGGTGCAGAGGCAGTGGTGGTTTTGTAGGCAAACTTTAATGCCTAGAATTTTATGAGAGCAGCTATTGGAAGCCAGTGCAAATTGATAAACAGAGGTGTGACGTGCATTCTTTTCGGCTCATTAAAAATTAATCTTGCTGCCGCGTTCTAGATTAATTGTAAAGGTTTGATAGAACTGGCTGGAAGACCTGCCAAGACAGCATTGCAATAGTCCAGCCTGGATAGAACAAAAGCTTGAACAAGGAGTTGTGAAGCATGTTCAGAAAGAAAGGGCCTGATCTTCAGCTAAAGCAAATTTGCAGGACCGGGTAGATTTAGCAATGTGGTCTGAGAAAGTCAGCTGATCATCAATCACAACTATATATCTTGAAGGACCTATCTGAGAGATAAGACTCAAACCACTTGGAGTGTGGTTCCTGAGATGCCCTTTGCCAATAGGGTTGACAGGAGGATCTGGTGGTTAACTGTGTCAAAAGCAACAGACAGATCTAGCAAGATAAGTATTGAAGATTTGGAATCCGCTCTTACCAGTCTTAGGGCTTCAACAACTGAGAGCAAGGCAGTCTCGGTTGAATGTCCACTTCTGAAGCCAGACTGGTTTCTGTCGAGGAGGTTGTTCTGTGTGAGAAAGGCAGAGACTTGAGAGTTTGTTGAACACAGCTCGTTCACGTGCTTTTGCAATGAAAGGAAGAAGGGAAACCGGTCTGTAGTTCTCTAAAAGAGATGGGTTAAGGGTGGGTTTCTTAAGTAGTGGGGTTATACGAGCCTGTCTAAATGCTAAGGGAAAAACACCAGTGTGAAAGGACGTGTTAATGATGTGAGCAGGGGCGTAAATTTCGTCTAACAGTAGGGGGGGACAATAAACATAAAATTTCTCAAGAGCAATTTTTGAAGGGGACACGAATAATACAGCTAAAATTGTACTTGTAAGGATATGTATACACAGAGGAAAGCCTTACTACTATTAGTGCAGCAGGGAGACCGTGCCAAATTAGACAACTTAAAGCTGTTGTGGTCGCGCCGTGACAGCGCTCATGTCCGTTGTAGACATTACTATCTTTAGCTTTAGCTACTTTAACAATGTTGCTGCGGTTTGTTTTTCATGTCCGCGGGTTGAAGCGACCTCAATAATATGTATTTTAGCCCCCATCATCTGTATTAAAGAGAAAATAATCACTTCATCCGATGTTTAAGTGAATAAAATAGCCTTGACAGCCTTACTTACTGGAGTTCCACAACCATTGACTTTGTTCTCTCTCACCGGACTCGTGTGTGTGTGTGTGTGTAGGTGATGTAAAAGAGGAAAGCAGGCATTTGGACCAAAGCACTGTGAGGCAAAGGGAGGGGGAGACACAAAATGTTTCTTAACTTAAAACGCATTTTTGCCCCATTTGTGTTGTTTTACTACTTACACAATTATTTAAAGTATAAAACATTGTTATTCACAATGCACAGCCTGGTTTTTAATCATATTTTTAGGGGGGACAACCCTTAGATAGGGGGAGTCCTGTCCCCCCCGGACAACCATTGCTGCTGTCAATGCTGTTCTCACAACAACTACATCCCTTTGTCTTATCGCTAAAGTTGTAGGCTAGATATGAACGATCATTCGAAGCATATTGTATGTTTTAAAAGCAGTGAAATAAGCATGTATTTGACCGAAATTCCAGAATTGTCAGCAAACTGCATGTGTAGCACGGTAAATGTTTATGATAATCAACCAATGGGATGCTACATTTTATTCTTTCCGACATTAAAGCACTTGAATACGACAAGCTCGTAATCACGACTTCATTAGTGGGAAATAGGGAAATTTCTGATAACATGTGAAGGCAGCATTAGAGTTGATGAAGGAGGGAGAGGAGGAGGACAAAGGAGCGAGGAAAATGTTTTATAGAGCATGCGAGAGTTAGACGAATATTTAATTTTGTTATGATAGTATGTCCTTTTAGCAGTGGAGACATTAGCAGAGAAGGAAGAGAGGAGTGACTGATACATATTAAGGTCAGTAGTATTTTTTTATTTGCGCCACACCCTTTCTGCAGCTCTGAGCTTAGAACGATGCTCGCGGAGAACATCAGATAGCCAAGGGGCAGAAGAGGTGGTACGAGCTGGCCTGGAAGACAAGGGGCAGACAGTGTCTAAACAAGACGTAAGAGTGGAGCAGAAAGTATCAGCAGCACTGTTAGCATCAAGAGATGCTAACTGTTTAGGGGGAGGAAGCGAAGATGAAACCATGGCAGATAGCCGGGAGGGTGAGAGTGAGCATAGGTTACGTCGAAAGATGACATGTGGAGGGGTATGTGTTGTGTCAGGAACCATGTTGAGGTTAAGAGTGAGGAGGAAGTGATTCGAGGTGTGCAGTGGAGTAACCAGCACATGATCAGTGGAGCAGTGTCGTGTGTAAAAAAGGTTGAGAGCAGCACATCTAATTCTTCCACGAAGTTACCTAGTGGTCCTGGGGGTTGATAAACAACTATAAAATGGATTTTAAGAGGGTGGGTAATAGTGGCTGAATGTAATTCAAAGGAGCTGTTGATACTCAGAGATGGTAAAGGATTAAATTTCCAATCATTAGAGATAAGCAGACCAGTACCTCCAACTCTTTCAGTCAGACGGGGGGAGTGGGAAAAAGAGAAATTATTGGAGAGTGCTGCAGGAGTAGCATTGTCCTCTGGTTTGATCCAGGTCTCTGTCAGGGCCATGATGTTTAGTCTTGAATGACTAGTAATAGATGTAATGAAATCTGCTTTGTTTACAGTAGACTGGCAATTCCAGATACCAATAGAAAAAGAAAGTAGTGTATTAGCCAGTGTTGGGGGTAACGCATTACAAGTAACGCGAGTTACGTAATCAGATTACTTTTTTCAAGTAACTAGTAAAGTAACGCATTACTTTTTAATTTACAAGAGAATATCTTAGTTACTTTTTCAAATAAGTAACGCAAGTTACTTTTTGAGCACTTGTTATGATTACGCATCATAACAAGTGAGTAATACAAGAAAGTATTACTTTCATAACAAGAAAGTAACGCATTACTTTCCATAAAAAGTAACTAAGTAACATAATTAAACTTTCCCCAACACTGCTATTAGCAGACATAGGCAAAGTGCGCAGGTTGTTAGGATTGCGCTGCCTACAGTGTGTGATGTGTGGTTAGCGAGTGTTAGTGATAGTAGGGATCTGGAAACACAGTAAGATTTGGTTATAAAAACTGAAAACAGAAGTGAAACAAATAGTAAAAAAGAGAATGAATCAAAAGCGATACTTATATCCCTTGCCGGTGTCCCTGCCCGCTGGAGTCGCACGGTAGAGTCGATGGTCTTTACACTCTTCGGTCTTCACACAACGGCTGCCGCGACTGCTGCCCTACTAAGCTTTTTTATACCCGTTTCACAAAACGGAAATTGAATTCAGCTGAACACACTTTACTGTTTATCACAACAAAGGGCTAAGCAAGTGCACAACACTGACAAGGTATGCGACAGAATACGAGACCAAACGCAACTTCAGCACGTCTCAACACAGTAAACAAAACAAGCGTATCAAGCATATCAGTACCTTAGAGTTGTAATATGTACCCTTAAGGCAGTAATATACTCTTATGGTACTATTATGCACTCTTTAGGAGTAAAGAAGGCACAAAGGTGTCCCTTTGAGGATTTTGCCCTAATGATGAGCTCTTGCACCCCTGAAGGCATTTTTTTTTCTGAGAGTCTGGAGCTCCAGGAACAGCGTCGAGAAGCACTGGTTTAAATCACTGTCTTAACAACAACCTGCTAACTGTTAGTCTGATGAAACATGCTATTAACTCTTTAATGCAATCATTGATCAAGTTACTGTACTAATAGAAACAATATGTTCTATCATATAACATAATTACATAACCACAGTGAATAGTTGTCCAAGGTGAATGAAGTTGTATGTGGATACCAAAAAATGCATTTCACACAGGCATGGAAAACTCCTGTTAAAATAAATACTTACATAACCATTTATGTTCTTAGGATGTTCTAGAACAGTTCAGATATAAAAATGCTGGTTGGGTAAAGTTTGCTAATGGGAATCAGATGATTTCCTCTAGAACATATGGGGATCCCAAGTGCATTAGTAGTCACCCCCTTTTTCACCAGCCTTTGGTTCCAGAGGTTCCAGAAGTGTGTGTAATTCATAGATTACACAAAAAGACACATTTTTTTTAATGAGGGAAAGAACTACAAACCCCAAATCAAATCCCATTAAACACCGTGAATGACATAATTGAATAAAAACCATGGATAAATTAAAAAACGATTGCGTCTTCAGAGCAGAGAGAGAATGATGCTGTGTCCAATTGGTTCTTCTTCTATTACACCATAAAACGGCCTGCAATCATCCTCTCACAGTTATCATTCTCATACACGCTCATACACATTTTATTAAATTAAATGTACAACTACTTAAACAATTATTGTTCCCTTATTGGAGAGAGAAAACTAAAAGCAAGTTGATCTGCCAGTCTCTTTCATGAAAGTGAGTCTTGAAAGGAAGTCTTTCATGCAAGATCTTTCATAATGATGCATTTAACAGTAAATGGCCAAACATCTGTTCTGCTACTGTCCTATTTGTATCTTTATAAAAGTTCACAATGTTGTTTCAGGTGCATATAATACATATAACATTAAATGGATTTAAAGTTAAATTAATGTGAAAGTGAAATGACATGTGGCCAAGTATGGTGACCCATACTCAGAATTTGTGCTCTGCATTTAACCCATCCAAGTCCACACACACCCGGAGCAGTATTGCTCAAGGGTCTCACCTCAGTCGTGGTATTGAGGGTGGAAGTGAGCACTGGTTATTCATTCTCTCCACCTACAATCCCTGCCGGACCTGAGACTCGAACCCACAGCCTTCAAGTTACAAGTCCGACTCTCTAGCCATTAGGCCACGACTGCCCCAATGTGGGCAGATGGCTTCAACAAAAGCATATATAATCGATTAACAGTCGTTTCAAAGTCAGTTTAGCGCTGCTGTATGAGTGTTTCTAATACAACAGCAGAGGGAGTGATGGCAGATTTGACATCTTTAACCAAAGTGTAAAAAAGTTGCGCACATCCCACAAACCCACACAGGGCTCAGATGCAGGACAAAAAAAGTCAAACTATAGCAAAAATACAAACGTATTGTCCGCACACTGATATAACACACTGATATAGATTTGACATATTTCTCTCTTCTGAGCAACATAATCAGCCCATGACTCCATATGTATTTTTTTCTGTTTTGTAAAGTCATAGAAATGCTATTGTGGATTTTTATCAGCATGTCTGCATGTCGACTGGACTTGTGGTTGTGTGTTTGCTCTGAAAGGAACGTGTGAGGTGAGTTTACTCCTTCAAATACTTGATTCTGCATTGTGTCATGTACACAGATAAAGTCTGTGAGAACTCAGTTATCCTGCTGTAATTCAGCTATAATTCTGCATGTAAATGTACTTACTGAGATACAGCTACAAAAATAATTGACCATAAACATAACTTTTTTTTATGCTAATTACTTTGATTACATCATTACACATCAAATCAAACTGATGGCTGTTTTGATGAAACCAGTAACCGCTCTCTTCACAGAAAGAAATTCTGCTGTTTTTATTTAGCCGTTTACTCAAATTACTATTGGTCATAATAACTCTCCTGCACTGTGTGTGTTCATGAATGATAGCTCAAATCATGTGGATTACTTTTTTAGCAGCTAGACTAATGATTTTCACCTGGCATATGATAAAAAGGCATGTGATAATGAAACAATCCCATAGACCCCAGCTCTATCTAGAGACCAAAATATCACATTTCATTTTGGTTCCGACCAATAAGCAGCTTGCACAAGTTCAGACATTAAGTTACTTCTATCCCACCTGCTGCTCACAGTCTTGTAAGTTACAGTGGTGTATAAAGTACCTGAAAGCCATACTCAAGTAAAAGTGCAGATATCTTACCAGAAAATGACTTTGGCAGAAGTTGAAGTCACCGTTTAGAATATTACTTGAGTAACAGTCTTAAAGTATGTGATATTTATTTTACTTAAGTACGAAAAGTATTTTTTTTTTTTATCTTAAACGTACTTAAGTATTGAAAGTAAAAGTAGAAGTAAATGCAAAATGGAAAAAAGCAAATAAATATATATAAATAAATGTTCATACAGAGCTTGAGTAGCAAGATTGTGTTTAGTTTTAACTCTTTCTTACATTTTGGATTTTTGGGTAAGAATAAGAAACACTTCATCCGGTACTTAGTGTCTTTCATTCCAACATAAGAAAACATTTCTGGAATCTGCATCTGAAATACATCCGGTAGTGTCTTTCATTCCAACATAAGAAAACATTTCTGGAATCTGCATCTGAAATAGTATTTAGATGTATTTACACAGTTTATGTATCTCAGAGGGGACATGGATGCATTTAAACTGCAGTTACAGATGCATAAATGGCCTAATGTAAAAAGTCCTAATGTTTTTTTTTTTTAACATAACGTTGAATACTGATATCTGAAATTATTTAAAACATGAAAAAAAAGTCGAAATGTGAAATTAAAACCGGCAGTAGGTGACAGCAAGTGACTGTTAATGAGTGAGTCATTGAGAATCAACAGATTCATTCAAACGACTGATTCATTCAGAAACCAAGCATTTGACTGTGTTAATGAGTGAATTACTGGATCATTTATTCAACCGATTTGTTCAAAACGCTGATTCATTCAATAAGTAAATACCGTCCGTTGCTCAGAGACGCAAAACAGTGCTGTGATCTTTGTTTGGAACTATTTTCGTTAGCAAAATTGAGCAAAAACAAGAAATATTATGTCTAAAATGTAAGTCACTTATTGCTTTAGTGAAATGTAGTGGAGTAAAAGTAAAAGTTGGCTGAAATATAAAAACTCAAGTAAAGTACAGATACTCCCAAAAAATACTTAAATACTGTAACGAAGTATTATTACTTCGTTACATTACACCACTGGTAAGTTATACATCTATAAGCTCTTTAAATGTTCTTCATCAGTGTGGAGCCTCTTGCTCTAGTATGGCCACAATCTCTTCCATGGTGCTTTAACCTTGACACTATACTACCAGAGCCAAAGACTGAGAAAAGAGTTAGGGCTGAAGAGCAGGAGAACGTTCAGGAGTGTTCAGATTAAACTAAAGAGCATTTCTTGGATCGGTTTGCGGCTTCACGCGGATGGACAGGCTGCACAGACACTGGGTGAGAAGTGATTATGAGCAAACACACGGAGAGAGCCGGCCTTCAGCCGTGAGGAGGAGAGGGGTGAGCGGCCCAAGGGCGGCTGCAGGGTCACGGGGCTGCGCAGAAGGTCGGGGGGGATGGGACGGCTGGCCACATTTCAGGGCAGATGCTCAGTATGCAGATGGCTGTAATCGAATGGGGTGATTTTCAATTGGCTCTCTGATTAGCATCAGGACAATGGCGTCTCCCGTCTCTCTGAACTTGAAGGAGCAGATCTTTCTGAAATAACAGCCAGACTGGACACCAGGATGATTGATTGGACGTGTCTGTCACTTATTATTACAAAAGTCAGGAGAAGCGTGCGACTATGGGAGGCAGATGAGTGCACACATGCACACTACTCTCCACACAGAATTGAGACTGAAAGCGTTCTCTTGCACACTGGGTGATTTCCACATACAGAGCAATACAGTGCAATGTTATTCCATTACTGCGTGAGACTGCCATAGACAGCATCAACATTTCCGTTCCAGACCAGTCCATGTTTCTAGTGCCGGAGTCGAACCGATCTTTCCGGCCCAGAAAGGGTCATGTTTTCTGCAGTGGAAATGCATGGGACAGTTGGAGAACAGACCCAGGCCGGGAACCCGCTCGGGAACCATGACAGTGGAAAAGGAGCATGTTGAGCAAAATAAAAAGAAGTACCATTAGTATGCACATTTGGTTTCTGACCACTGAAAATGTGCACAATTTAATCCATCCAAAGCAGTTTACAGAAATAGGAACAGTAACCTTGGAGCTTTTATGTTGAACCGATGATGTCTTATGACTTAATCCATGAATCGTTTGATTATTCATTTATATTATATGGTAGTAAATAAGAGAAACATTTGAGATGTTAAATTCAATAAATTCAGTTTAATGTAAATATTCAGTAATACCATTGATTTTACGGCACAACGACACAATCGGATGAGAACAAAACTTGAACTGAATTGAGCTGATTACTGACATTATTGTCTTCTGCTTTATAGCTGAATCAAATATGTTCATAATGAATGAATTCTGCAACTTCTACAATGGTACTGAACTGAACTGAATCAACACTGAACAGGCCGGAGCTGAATAATGTCACTATTGTCTTGCTACAGCTATTTACAGCACAATTTAGCATCATTGATTCTGTTACCTTCCTGTTTAATATTGTGACACTACTTTAAAACAATCTGTATTGTATAAAGTGCTGTAAATATGAAAGTGATCTGACTTGTTAAATCGATCTAATTTTTTATATTTCTTTCCTCTGGGCAACTCATTAGTACGGAGTCCGGGAAGTCACCTGTAGGAGAAAAAAAACAATCCGTGGCGACGGTTTTGCAATCCGTCCCCTCAGTTTATAAACCGTGCTCACGAATTCTTAAACTGTTCCCTCGGTTTAACAAATCGTGCCCACGGATTAATAAACCGTACCCACGAATTTCCAATCCGTGTGCTCAGATTTTGTAAACCGTACCTTCGGTTTTTGAACCCGTAGCCACAGATTCATAATCCGCGCGCACGCTTTCGCAATCCGTTCCCTCGGGTTTGTAAACTCGTGGATTTGTGGCCCCGCCCCCACCGGCAGATTCAACCACGGTGCGGGATGCGTAGTATTGTGTTTATTAAACATTATTTTTCATAGTATGAGACCATGATCCGCACTCACAAAATAGTCTTCTTTTTAGCGTTTATTTTATATGAATCACCGATAGGATAAAACACCTCCGCCTGTGGGTTATAGCCTAAAATAAACGCTAAAAATAAGAATAGAAAATGTCCTGAATTTTCTAAAAAATAAAACGATAGAGTTTCGAGAGAAGAACTTAAAAAGCAATAAAAACCAATAATGTACCGGTTATGTTGTCATTCCTTTGCTCTCTAACTGAATGCCTATTCCACATAATATTATGCAATAAAACAATATACAATATGATTTGTTAACATGTAGGCTACCTAGGAGCTTACTGCATGAACCCGTGAGTACAGTTTACAAACCCGAGGGAACGGATTGCGAAAGTGTGCGCGCGGATTATGAATCTGTGGCTACGGGTTCAAAAACCGAAGGTACGGTTTACAAAATCTGAGCGCACGGATTGGAAATTCGTGGGTACGGTTTATTAATCCGTGGGCACGATTTGTTAAACCGAGGGAACAGTTTAAGAATTCGTGAGTACGGGTTATAAATTGAGGGGACGGATTGAAAACCATCGCCACGGATTGTTTTTTTTTCTCCTACAGGTGACTTCCCGGACTCCGTACATTAGCGTAGGAACATTAACTGCTAAGTAAAGGTTAGGTTGGTCTACTCTTTTAAGAACTGATTAATGACTCTTGCAACTTCACATTTCCAAAATACTACAATGCATTTTATTTATTTTATTCACAAATGTAAAAAACAAAACCCCAAAAAAACTGTAACATAAGTCACAATTATGCGAAATAAAGTCATAAATGTGAGATATAAAGTTGCAAAATAAATAAAAATGCAATTCTAAGAAATAAGGCAGCAATTTTGAGACATGAAGCTATAATTGTGCGATATAAAGTCGAAATGTCAAGAAATAAAGTCCTGTTTGTTTGTTTTTTAATCTGAGACAGAAACTTTCATTCATATACTCATAACTCATAGGAAACAGTTTAACATTCGCCGCCCAATGCATTTATTGCAGTAATTTCCTGAAAGGTCATCCATCATTTTCTGTTTCATCACTATCCTAATGTACAACGAAAAAAATATAGCTTTAAAATAATACTAATGATAAACAGCTTTTAAAAAGCACTAATTTACAGCATTCGCATCCGGCTTGACGTGTGACTGTAATATCGCGTTATTTCATTGTTTAATGTCTTTTTGAACGCACAGATCTGAAGTCTCGCGGGATTTCAGTGCGTTGACTAAATGCCACGTCGGTTTGAGCGTGAGCAGCAGCATCTGCTGGTGTTTATTTGACCGACTGCGCAAAATAAGCCAAATCGGAGTTGTTGCCGTTACCGGTTGAGTCGTGTGCGGTTATCAGACTGCGAGGCGTCTCCAGCAGCAGCGGGTAAGTTATCTACATGATGGTCTTTGTGAGAGTGATCGTGTGTTTACTGCACTGATCTGCTCACTTTCTAGCTCGTGTGTTGATGCTGCAGAGAAGCTTTAATCCTGCTCAAACACAGACTAGTGATGATTTACCTGACGTTAGCTCTAATGACTGAATGGAGCCGATGCTTTTATCCCTTTAAACACATCAGTTATCACCCTGATCTCTTTTGCTCGGCTACTGTGACACAGACTTGATTTCAGATTGCTGGATTCGGTTGATCTTCCAGGCTTCCTACGTTTCGACGTAACAGAAACTTAACAGATAGATGAAACACTGTTTCTCGTTAGGCTTTACTCCACAATACTTATTTGGGAGGGAACTGCTCTTAATAACCGGAGTCCAGTAACCACAGACCTGTCGGAAATGGATTTCATTGCTTCCTCTCTGCTGTCGTCATGTCCGCTTTGCAGCCGGATGTTGTTCTGATGTCTGTGTGTGAACATTCATTCATTCGTGAATTGTTATTGACTCGTGTGCGTTCATAAAAGCTATGAAAATGTCTGTTACAAACTGACCTCCAAAACTGCCTATTTTACTAGTTCAAGCTATTTGAGTTAAACTTAATCTGACATACTGCGTGAAATCCTGTACTTAATCTGAAACTATTTTGAACATTTCTCTGGTTTCTTATATTATTGTGCATGCACTTTTTACGAGCTCCTGTTAATTGAAAGCCTACATGTTCCACCATGTCCGGGCAGAAGAGTGTGTTATCATGCTTCTAGATAAAGTGCATGGACCTGTTACTCATTAGGGCTCTGATGATGCTGTGTGAGCTCAAGAGTGTTGTGTTTGTGTTTGCAGGAGGAATGAGGACCTTCATCAGATCACTGTTACTGATCACTGTTGGGATGGCAGTGTGTCAGCAGACACTCGCTCACTCCCACCATCATCACGGACACTCGCACGGCGACGGTGGCGGCTGCCACGGACACTCGCACGGAGCGGCCAAGATGCACCATGGGGCCAGCAAATGGAGCGCTGAAGCTAACCTGCCCCACGCTGAAGAGGAGCATCACGATCACGGACACGATCACGGTCATGCTCACGATCACGCACACGATCACACACATGATCACGATCACGCACACGATCACGATCACGCACACGATCACGGTCATGCTCACGATCACGCACACGATCACGGTCATGTTCACGATCATGCACACGATCATGGACATGCTCACGATCACGCACACGATCACGCACACGATCACGCTCACGGTCACGCTCACGATCACGCACACGATCACGCTCACGATCACGCACACGATCACGCTCACGATCACGCACACGATCACGCTCACGATCACGCACACGATCACGCTCACGATCACGCACACGATCACGCTCACGATCACGCACACGATCACGCTCACGATCACGCACACGATCACGCACACGATCACGGTCATGTTCACGATCATGCACACGATCATGGACATGCTCACGATCACGCACACAATCACGATCACGCACACGATCACGCACACGATCACGATCACGTACACGATCACGCACACGATCACGATCACGTACACGATCACGTACACGATCACGATCACGTACACGATCACGCACACGATCACGGTCATGCTCACGATCACGCACACGATCACGATCACGTACACGATCACGCACACGATCACGGTCATGCACACAAAGGTGATCACGCAGCAGAGCGACTGAAAAGCGATGTGAAAGCAGGGAAGCGGAACATGGTGGAGCTCTGGATGCAGGTAAATCACGCTGATGGACGAGATTGTCACAATATGTCAGTCTTTTTAGATTCAGTGAATTCTGTAAAATATGTTAACACTTGATACAGTCATAAAGTACTTATAAATCATTTGCAAACTAGTTAAATCGTAGTTTATAAATTCTAGTCACAAATTGTTAGTACATTAATAGGCTATGTACAAAGAGAGCGTTTTTAAACATTTACAAGTTTTAAAGAAGTATTTACTCCTGATAAACATTAACAACTCCTTCACTGCTGGTTTAAATTCAGTACATTAGTTAGGTTAATGAGTGGGATTAAAACATGATCTAACACATATGAGCTAATTAAACAATAAAAATGTCTTAGTGACTGTGAATGTCGTTCTCACTATTTGTACATAACCTATTAATGTAGAGGCTGCTGTTTATTAACTATGAATTAACAATAAACGAATAGTATGCAAAAGATGTTTTTTTTACTGTATACTTGCTAAGTGTTTTAGTGAATTAGTGAATTATTTGCTCACTCAAAAATCTTCACAGAAGTCCTTGTGTTGTATTCTCCTTGCACTAAAATGTTATACTAAAAACATGACTCATGTAATCAGATGTGCGGCTGGACCGTCTGAAATTGGAATAATCAAACAAAATAACATCAACCTGATCAGAATTGGCATTAGGTTATGTTTGCATGTATATATTTAAAGCTATAGAACACATGAACCACATTTATACATGAATAATATTCAGAACATTTTGAAAAACATGACATGTTTTTATTTCCGAGATATTTTTCCAGTCCACAGATGCTCTGCAGTGCCGTCTTTAACCTCCAGGGGTCTGTGGAGGTCTAGCTGAAAACCATGGCTTTAAGACACTGAGCTTTCTTTCTTTCTTTCCTGCTTGTAGGCCATTGGAGCCACTCTGCTCATCAGCGCTGCTCCCTTCCTCATCCTCTTCCTCATCCCGGTGCAGTCAAACACGGACCAGCACCAGAACCTGCTAAAAGTGCTCTTGAGTTTCGCGTCTGGAGGTTTGCTTGGGGATGCGTTCCTTCATCTCATCCCTCACGCGCTGGGTGAGTGAGCACACTGTGGAGGGCACATGACTCGAGCCCTGAAGCCCTGAGGTTACCCGAGACTGAGCAGAATAGCCTTGTCTTTAGATCTGTAGTTTCTGTAGCTTTATAAAACGGAGAGTTCCGGTGCTTGATTCTGATTGGCTGAGCCGCGTTCGAAGCTGTTGTAAATTACTCTACAAACACACACCTTTGTTTACTTCTGTGTGTTGGTCGGCAACCACTTTGTTGGAACCAAAACTGATTCTGAGAAACTACATTGTTTGGTGGAAGAATACTGTTTTTATTAATATCATTACACTTTATTTGCTCTGTTTTATTTTGTGAAACCTTACTACGTATATGGAATAACTATGGCGTTATTTTAATGACATGTCGAGAGCGCATTATTGTAGCGCGAAAGCACAAATATAATGCGCTTGCACGAATCTCTCCGCTCGCACGCGGATTTCCTTTGCTGTCACACAAAACTGGACGCGCGCGCTCAGATACACGCTGCTCTCGCCCAGAGAGAGTGTGTGCACTTAAAACGTCTCTCTCCTCTCGCTCAAAGTGTGCGCGCTCAAACTGTGTCCTGTGCACTCGCAAATCTCTCTATGCTCATGCAGATATTAATTCATTTCACACCTGAATTAAACATTGTCAAAAGTTATCAACCAATCAGATTTCAAAGAAAATTCAGTTGAGGTATCTGACATATTATGACATAACATTGATCTTTTATATGAAGTCTTTAGAGCCATAGACTATAATATGTTGTTTTTATAAATATATGTTGTTATTGATAAATTGCTCCGAGACCAACCAGGACAGACAGAGGTTATATGTACAAATCATCCAAGCACCCAGTTCCTAGCCATTTCTAATATAGGCTACATTTCATTAACATTGATAATATCATAAATAATAAAAATCCAAATAAAAAAAATTAAAAAGTCAAGGAAAGGCCCTGAACAAATCTGTTTTGAGACTACTTTTTAAAAGTGCATAATAACTTTTGACAACGTTTAATTCAGGTGTGAAATGAATTAATATCTGCATAAGCATAAAGAGATTTGCGAGTGCACAGGACACAGTTTGAGCGCGCACACTTTGAGCGAGAGGAGAGACACGTTTTAAGTGCGCGCACTCTCTGTATCTATGTGTATCTGAGCGCGCGCGTCTCTGTATCTATGTGTATTTGAGCGCGCGCGTCCGGTTTTGTGCGAGAGCAAAGGAAATCCACATGCGAGCGGAGAGATTCGTGCTCGCGCATTATATTCATGTGCTTTCGCGCTACATTAATGCGCTCTCGACATTTCTCATTAAAATAATGCCATAAATAACCATTTTATAAAAGCAATAAGCCCCGTGAAGCTGTGGTTTACGGTGAATTTATAACAGCTAAGGGGGTTTTAGACTCCACTTCACGTCGTGCCTAACAACGCCCCTTAGCTGTTATAAATTCACTGTAAACCACGGCTTCTTGGGGCTTATTGCTTTAGTCTATACTGGACTCTATAAATATATTAGCATACTGTATTGTGTATTGTTTTATGAGGTGTATAAATCCTTTTCTAGTATTGGTAGTGCAGATTTTATTCTAGGTGGTCTATCATATGAAGAATTGTTCTGCTGTCAGAAGACTCTGATTCTGAAATCTGCTCTACTAACCAGCCAAACCTTCACCCCTTGATTTCATCTCAACACAGAACCTCATTCTCATCATGACCAGTCACACGGCAGCGACGAATCACATGGTCACTCACACGGTAGGCTGTTGTTCAGTCACTGAAATACTGTTTTTCTAACCGAAGTTATAATTTGGCCAAATGCAATGCAAGATTTAAATTTATTGGAAGATGCTCTTTTGTTTTTTCTGAAGTGTCAGTCAGTGCTTTGTTTCTGTCGCAGGTGCAGGTCATGGTCACATGATGCTGGTCGGGCTGTGGGTGCTGGGTGGCATTGTTGTGTTTCTGGTGGTTGAGAAATTTGTTCGTCTTTTGAAGGGAGGACACTCTCACTCTCACTCTCATGGTAAGAGTCTTAAATTAATCCGAGTATATTTGCATTTAAAGCACTTGAAAAATATTCCTAATGCACATATGACTAGATTCAGAACAGCTCTGTTTTGGTGGGGATTGCCGGTTATTTTTGATGAAATCTTTTCTTCTGTCACTCAATGATTAGGAATGGCAGATAGACCAAGCAGCTGTTCCCAGTGATGTACCAGAAAATCATGTCACATTGCAAACAATCCTGCTGCTGCTAAATAATACTGAAATATAATTCCTCTCTTCTCTTTTTTTTGAGCAGTGATCCGGACATTGTTGACAGGCTTCCAAATACAATAAAAAACCCTTTCTTGCCATGTTTTCAGCGGCTCCAAAGGCAAAAGACAGCGATGAAGAGGATGATGACAAGAAAAGAGAGAAGAAGGGAGGGAAAGAAAAAAACGTTGACTCTGATAAGAAACCTGCAAAGAAAACAGTCGAGACGAGTTCTGGTACAAAAACCCAAGCCCAAAAGCTCCAGTGTTTGAGTTGTTGTGTTGGCGTGTGTCAGCGCTTGTTGTCTTACTGACAGAAAAACTCTGTGTCTGCAGATATTAAAGTGTCGGGTTATCTGAACCTGGCTGCTGATTTCACCCACAATTTCACAGATGGTCTTGCGATCGGCGCATCATTCCTGGTTGGTCCAGCGGTTGGCACTGTTACCACCATCACCATCCTCTTACATGAAGTCCCACATGAGATTGGAGACTTTGCCATTCTCGTCCAGTCAGGCTGCACCAAGAGGAAGGTACAGAGCTCCAGAGAGCTGATTTGTCAGTCAATGGTTCTGGGCTAGTTTTTAGCCAATGTGAAATTGGTTGAAAATAGTTTCGTGTTGATTTTGCTAAACGGCACTGTTCTTACTTTACCCTTAATTCTGCTGTTTTCGTCAGGCCATGTGTCTTCAGCTTCTCACCGCCATTGGTGCGTTAGCCGGAACTGCCTGCTCCTTATTGGCTGAAGGGGTGGGTGCCGCGGCAACCACCTGGATCCTGCCGTTCACCGCCGGAGGCTTCGTTTACATCGCGACCGTCACAGTTCTTCCAGAGCTGCTGGTGGGACGCTCTAGTTTCTGGCAGTCAATGCTGGAGATCCTCGCTCTGCTGTTCGGGGTGGGAATGATGGTGCTGATCGCTGAGTACGAGTGAGGGACGGACGGAGCCATGTTTGAAAGAAGAACCTTTAAAATAAGGTGAAGAGGCCAATGCATGGTCACCTGAACCTCTAGAGACTAAGAGTGTGTTGAGATGAATGTTAGCATTGACCATAGAAAAATAAAACGGAATGAATGAGGGAGCGAGTGAAAGAAAATGTGCTGAACAAGTGCTGAACTGCACTCAATTACCCAAAGACCAACATGAATGGATCACTTAATTATTTTAGGCACAGGAACCTTCCCAGGGACCAAAAGCTAGAAAATCACGTCCGGTTCTCTATACTGCTACGGACAGGATCGGCACGTGGAAACTCATTGAAATTTGACCATTATGTTCCCATGATTCATCATTTGTGTTTCCTGGAGCAGTCAGATAAACACTCGCTGAAGCACCGCTTCTCTCATCAGTAGACTGCTTTTCTAGAAATATCAGTTATGTTACATGATTAAATCATTTGATTTTGCTGTTCCCACAATAAAGGTTAATGTGATTTTTTTTATTAAGCAGAGTGTGCTTTCTCTTTGACGGAGATTCTTTGATTCCTCTGCTGAAATATTGTGTAGCCATTAGTCAGTGACCGAATAACATTGACTGTCCACTCTTTAACTCACACACACACACGCTCTCCACTGATACTCATTTCCCATGAGTCTCCAGAGGAATCTGCAGCTTGACATTGTCATTGGTGATGGGTTCTTCAGATGGTGCAAACACACTGTTTATTGAATTACAGTAGATTTAGTGTTTATTTCTTTTCTTTTTGCCTGTAACTCTATTCATGCAGATGTTTTGATCCTTTCTTGAATTTGTTCATTGAAATGTTCAATCTCTATTACCTGTAATGTAAACTCTTTACATTCCCATTGTGTGTAAATCAAGCATATCACTTCACGAATAGAAGTGGATGCAATGTTGTTCAATTTCAGTTCAATAAAAGAGTTGTGGTACATCTCTAACAGTCTGTGTTCAGAAGAATTCTGAGAAAGCATCTTCTCGTAGGATAATTCCTCCTGATGAGTGATTGTGAATCACTGCTGACATCTGAGGAGAGAAAACTCCTTAAATCACTTTTTTCAAATGAAAAATGTCACACATTGACGTTGTCTTGCATCATGTGCAGCACATACATATAACATGCATTTGGACCTGTGATTTTCAACAGGCATATGTTCATATATTGAGAGGTGAAATTTCTATCACATCAGTAAAACTGCAGTCATCTGCTGACTGATTTCAGCTTATTTCACTCAAATGTAGTAAAGTTTATACCATCAAGATGATTTATTCACAATGAAAGTGAATTGCAGATATTAAAGTATAATGATGTGCTTGCAGCTTTCAACAATTATCTTGTTTCATTACAAACATTTGAAAACGCTCCAGTTACTAACAAACCTTGGTTCCCTGAGATACGGGGACGAGCATTGCGTTAATCACGCTATGGAGAAACTCCTGTTTACTCTGATACTGAAGCTTGATTTGTTCACGTTCGTGTAGCTGCACAAACCCAAGTGGTGGAGCTGACTGCTATATAAGTCGGCTCTGAGTGCCACTTCATCAGAATCTTTCGACTGAAGCAACAGTCGTTGACTCGCGTGCAGCTTTATAGCACAGTAGCCTACGCAACACTCATTCCCTTATCTCAGGGAACCGAGGTTATGTAAGTAACCGGAGCGTTCCCTTTCGAACAGTTTCCCATTGCGTTAATCATGCTATGGGGAACGCATCCTATCATGCCGTGCTATAAGCAAGTGCAGAATGAAGCCACTCTGCGAGCCCAGCCTTGGAGCACCCATACTGAGGGCTCCTCTAAGCATGAGCTAATAATGAGACCCAAGTTATAAAATCTGGTGAAGGTAGACGGAGACATCCAGCCGGCAGCCGCCATGATATTACCAATAGAAATTGCGGTGGGTGGAGTGGGACCTCACTTCTATAGGACACTTTAAGCCTGCTGAGGCGTAAGCCAAGGCTATAGCATCCACTATCAAGCGAGATCTCTGTCAGTCTTTGCTTCGTGTCCAGCAGCCTTTTAGAGCAGCCTCTGAAGCATACAACGAGCTGCTCTGAGTCGAAGCATACACTCTAAGGGCCCAAACTGGGCAGAGTGAATTAGGACCCTGCTCACCTTCTGAATTGGGGAGCGCTAGGAGGGTGATGACTTGTGCTCTGAATGGAGTGGAGAGCACTTTTGGCACGTAGCCATGTCTTGGTTTGAGGACGACTCTACAGTTGTTAGGCACAAACTCAAGACATGAAGCACTGACTGACAGTGCTTGCAGGTCACCCACTCGCTTGATTGACACTAAAGCCAGAAGGAGGGCGGTCTTAAGCGACAGGGGCCACTAGTCAGCCGATTGGAGCGGCTTGAAGGGAGGGCCCTGTAGGACCTGAGGACTATAGAGAAGTCCCAAGTCAGCACAGTGTGAGGATGAGGCGGATTAAATCTCCGAGCTCCCCTCAGAAACTTAACGACTAGGTCAGCCATGATAGCATGATTCGTCATGATGGCTGCCGCATATACTTTGAGCGTGGAATGGGTGCACCCCTTGTCCAACAGCTCTTGTTGAAAAGTTAGCACGTAGGACACGTCACAGGAGGATGGCTCCTCATTTCGTGCTGCACACCAGTCAGAAAAGACTGACCATTTAAGGGCATAGAGACGTCTTGTAGACGAAACTCTAGCTTCCAAAATGGTATTAGCTACACTCGCGTGGAGCTGCAAGGACTCTCGCCGAGGTGCCACACATGAAGGCTCCACAGCTCTGGCCAGGTATGCCAAAACAATACCTCAATGGTATCGGCCAGTGGGGCCACCAGAAGCAGGGCAACTGGGGGGAAAGGCGTACAGGTGAGTGCTGGGCCAATCGGGGGCCAGGGCATCTCGCTGCTTCGAAAAATTAATTGGGCAGTGAAAGTTGTCTTCTGAGGCAAAGAAGTCCACCTCTGCCCTCCCGAAGACAAACCAGATCGTTTGAACCATTTGGGGATGTAGTCTCCATTCTCCTGGAGCTACATTGTCCCTGGACAGAATGTCTGCTCCCTGGTTCAATCTTCCTGGCACATGAACTGCTCTCAGTGAGAGGAGTTTGCCCTGTGCCCATAAAAGGAGGCGTAGAGGGAGAGTGACTTGAGACCGCTTTGGCAATTTATGAAGGCTACCACTGTCATGTTGTCCGAACGGACCAGAACGTGGTGCCCCTTCAAGGCCAGCAGGAAGGTTTTTAGGGCTAGAAAAACCACCATCATCTCAAGGCAGTTGATGTGTAAGCATTACTCAAGGTTTGACCAGGAACCTAACGCTGGTCTGTCCTTGTACAGAGCTCTCCAACCTGAGTTGGAGGCATCTGTCATGACCACCTTCCTTCTGGAGGTCAGTCCCAACAGGATGTCTGATTGAAACAGGCCAGAAGTTTTCCAAGGGGCCACAGCTCTGATGCAGCGGTGGGTTACCCTGAGTTGAAAACGTCCCAAGTGTGGGACAAGACATGGGTTTTTAGTCAATACTGGAGGGGCTGCATGTGAAGCAGGCCCAGAGGAATCACAGAGGAAGCGGCTGACATGAGGCTGAGCATCCTCTGGAAAGCCCTGAGGGGATGTGAAGTCCCGAGTTTGAACGATGCCGTCTTATGAGCGAGCAATTCAGATGCGAGAACGAGAATGGGCCTGAAAAGATGGGCGTCATCTCTTTGGGGGAAAAGCCCGACTCGCTGTTCGCTAGAGGAACCATTTCTATGGCTTCCTTTGCAAGCAGTGTTTTCACCAGAGAACGTGAGCATCGTTGTCCCGTACCGAAGTTTGAATAATACCTCTGAAGCGAGGCGGCCTACAAGCGAACTGAAGCGAGTAACCTCGTTCCATGATGTTTAGAATCCAACATGACATATCCGGGATAGCTTTCCAAGCCTGAAGCTGGATGGCAAGTGGTCTGAGTTT
Source organism: Sinocyclocheilus anshuiensis (assembly GCF_001515605.1). Classification (NCBI taxonomy): domain Eukaryota; kingdom Metazoa; phylum Chordata; class Actinopteri; order Cypriniformes; family Cyprinidae; genus Sinocyclocheilus; species Sinocyclocheilus anshuiensis. The sequence goes on along the minus strand of NW_015536743.1, from coordinate 11,738 downwards.
TTTGAGTGGTAGTGCCGCATGGTTGCGGGAAACTGACATTCGTGGTAATGAGGAGAGGAGAAATGCTCTTTTAAGTATGTGGGTCTGCTCTCACAGTGGTAGTTTGTTTGGGCACACGCTGAATGGGGAGGACAAGCGCAACTTGAATGGAACTTCCATTGCTCGGTGTTGAGCGAAGGGATGGAGAGCGGGCATGAGACTTCTTCGAGGGAGTTCCAGCCTCCGCAAGAGCTGACCCTCTCCTCTTCCTCTCTGCATGTGGATCAGGATGGCTTCTGATGCTCAGGGTCCAACGTCACTCTGAGCGGATGGAGCCTTCTGGCGACTTGAAACAGCCATCGCACTGGAGCGCTTCGCATTGCCTGCGATGACTTCTGGAGCCGACCAAGCCAGACTGAGATCCTCCACAGCCTCAGTTAGAACGCAGATCAACTCGCTGTCCACGCTGGGCCTGCATCGTAGGAAGGGTGTCAGGGTCTTTGCCAGAACACACCCACTCTTCCGCATCTGAAGCCGTCAATGACATAGAGTCATTTATGACAGCTTCCTCCTCCGATCCGCCGAAGGAAATCAAGCCACTCACAGCTGACGAGGGGTGCTGATCCTCCCGTATGAAGAACACGGCTGCTCCGCTGTTTCTTCCTCCTAGGGGAGGTGGGGAATGGGACAGCAGGCCGAGGAGGACCGCCTACATGGAAGAAGCTGCGAGTGGAGAAGGGCTAGACTCATGTTCTTGCAGTGAGACATTCCGCCTCGGTGAGCGCAGCCTCTGCGTGGATGCTGCTCAGACAGGCGATGCACTCACTGTGCCCATCTGCATTGTGCAGGGTTTCCCTGCACCAGCCACACTCGTGGTGCAACATTTGCAACAACGTCGCAGTGAAAATTTGCTCAGAAAATATGTTGGTTTTAAAAGCCGGATGGCTGCAGGGGAAGGCGTTGAGCTTCTTTCATTGCAAATGGCATCTTCTCACAACGGCGAGCAGGAGGCTGAGTTTCTTCTCTTCTCTTCGGCTTCTTGCTTGCAGCTCCTCACCAGAGTCAGCGAGGAGGTGATCTTCATCACTGAAGGAGAAAATTCTGACGAAATGGCACTCAGACCCAACTTAAATAGCAGTCGGCTCCTCCCCTTTTGGCAGGTTGAAGCGCCATTGGTTCATGCAGCTACACGAACGTGATCAAATCAATGGGAGATTTATGTGATTAACGCAATGGGAGAGACCGTTCGAAAGAGAACCATGTCTACTGCTGCATTCAAAACCGCATACTTCCCTACTATTTAGTAGGCAAAAAGCAGTAGGCGAATTAATAAATATGTCCAAATCCTTAGTATTCATCAAGGAGCACAGTGCTCTTATTACAGGGACCGCCAATCCCCCTGCAGCAACCTGGAGTAAAGAGCCTTGCTCAAGGACACACTGGTTGTGATGGCTGCGAAGATTGAACCAGCAGCCTTCTGCTTACCAGTTCAGTGGTTTAGCCCACTACAAAAGTAATGAAGCTACAAAAAAAAAAAAAATGCATGTAATTGTAAACATATGAAATGAAATTGGCAAGAAATGGAAAGGTGGACACGGTGGTCAGCTGCAGAACTGTCTCAGCTGTGTTGAGATGGCAATAGGATGTGGGCTTCACTGCCTGTAAATACATGTTTGTTAGAACAATAATTTTGAATAAAGTTTTGTTTCATGTGTTGTTGACTTGTATACGTATGTATTTCTTGTGATGGATACTTTTATTAATTTTTTGCTCATTTATTAATGTATTCTGTTGTTATCAGTAAATAAAACAATTATTTAATTAACTTATGCATTAATTCATTGCTTGACTGAAAATTGAGATGTATTCACCTTGGCAGCATTTGTCTAGTGTGTATTTATGCATAGCTTTGGCATATGATAAAAAAACAAATTACATTTTGCTTGTTTTACTAAAACATATAATTTTCAGTACACATACACACACACACACACACACATAAATATATATATATATATATATATATATATATATAATTTATTATTGGTCAGCATTTATCATAATGTGTGTAAGTGTTGGAGTGAGCTAGCAATGCAATGCTGGGGTAATCTTATTTTTTAAGAAATAATACTTACATTTTTTGAGTAAACAAATCATCAGTCTTCACCAAAGGCAAGACCTTTGAGCAGCTGCCTGACGTCTCCTTTGTGCAAGCATTGCGAACATTGCAAAGGCTGAGGAAAACCGCACTAGCTAGGGTTGTTGAGTTACTGATGCTGTGAGCTGTTACTGCACCTGTTGCTCACATCTTTTTCTTTTCTTTTTTTTTTATTGCACAACTTATTGCATACAAGCTCAGGGAAAGATGGTTGTATCTTTAACAATGAACAATCATAATGACAAAATAATAAATATATATTATACATAAATATCATGGGTTTGCGTACATCATATTATGAGATTATATACACAGAAAAAAAGCACAATGTCACAGGTTATGCTACTGTGAGGAGCACGGAGTGAGGAATGAGGAGACGCAGATTCAAATGCAAACTTAAAGTCTTTAATAATGTCCAAGGAAACAGGAAAACACATGTATCAAGGGGTGAACATGAACAAATTCCAGACAAGGTAGAACAGAACGGGCCCAAACTCAAATAGGGCAGATAACGAGGGGCAGACAGGTGATGAGGATAACTAATAACAAGAAACAGGTGGGATTAGGAACGGAAAGGGATTAGGAAAGGGATTAGGAACGGAAAGGACCAAATAAGGACAAACCGGAACTAAACAGGAACAAACACATGACATTACTCCCCCCTCCCGGAAGGCGCGTCCCGCACCGTAACAATACCACCGGGGAGGGGGGGTGGGCGCCCTGGAGGCTGTTGCAAGACAGGGACATGGGAAGGCCTCCAGGGCAGATCAAGGAGCTCCGGCGGTGGAGCAGGCAGACTAGGAGTCCATGGCAGATCAGTCAGACTAGGAGGCCATGGCGGAGTAGAGAGTTCGGGGAGCCATGGCGGAACAGGGAACTCAGGACGCCATGGCCGGATGGCCTCCGTGGACTTGGCCTCGCCACTCGGCCCAGCCACTATGGATGGGCCCATACTACCCCCCCCCATAAAAAATCCTTGGGGAGAATACCGTCTTTCATGGCCCTCTGTAGGCCTAACTCTGGAGCTCTCCTTGGGCTGGACATAGGAACTAGAGCCCTTTCTGTGCTACACTCGGGGATTGGAGCCTTCTCTGGGCTGAACTCGGGGACTGCAGCCTTCTCTGGGCTAAACTCGGGGACAGGAGCCCTCACTGGGATAAACTCGGGGACAGGAGCCCTCACTGGGTTAAAGGCTAAACTCGGGGACAGGAGCCCTCACGGGGCTAAACCCGGGGACAGGAGCCCTCACGGGGCTAAACTCGGGGACAGGAGCCCTCCGTGGGCTAATCTCGGGGACAGGAGCCCTCCGTGGGCTAATCTCGGGAACTGGAGCGCTTACGAGGAGCTGGCACTGGAGGGTGCTAAGGAGGAGCAGGCACAGCAAGGCACTTTCGAGGAGCTGGCACTGGAGCGAACTCAGGGGCAGGAGCCAACACTGGAGCGGGCTCAGGGGCTGGAGCTGACACTGGAGCGGACTCAGGGGCTGGAGCCGACACTGGAGCGAGCTCTGGGGCTGGAGCCGACACTGGAGTGAGCTCTGGGGCTGGAGCTGACACTGGAGCAAGCCTAGGGACTAGCACCAACAGCCTTCTCCTTAGATTCCCCTCTAAGTTCGGGGTGAAAGGCGTGGTTGGCGGACTTGACACTGGAGCGACCGTCGGGCTTGACTTCGGAATGGCCGGCAGGCTTGAGAATGCCATGGCCGGTTGGCTTGAGCGAGCGGCGGCCGGCGGGCTGGAGTGAGCGGCGACTACTATTCCGTGGGGGGAAAAACCAGGAAAACAAAAGACTTCTCAAAAAACAAACATGGGGAGAAGGGGCGCTGCTTACTGTCTTGGTCTGGAATTCTGTCACGGGTTATGCTACTGTGAGGAGCACGGAGCGAGGAACGAGGAGACGCAGATTCAAATGCAAACTTAAAGTCTTTAATAATGTCCAAGGAAACAGGAAAACACAGGTAGCAAGGGGTGAACATGAACAATTCCAGACAAGGGAGAACAGAACGGGCTTGAACTCAAATAGGGCAGATAAAGAACACACAGACAGGAACTCACACGTAGGACGAGGAGTTGACATTCAATTCCAGACAAGGGAGAACAGAACGGGCTCGAACTCAAATAGGGCAGATAACGAGGGGCAGACAGGTGATGAGGATAACTAATAACAAGGAACAGGTGATTACTAATAATGGGAAAAGGAACTGGAAGGACCAAATAAGGACAAACAGGAACTAAACAGGAACATACACGTGACACAATGGCTACGTTTACATGCAACCAAATAATCCATTTGTAATCGGATTGATGGCTCAATCGGACTGAAAAACCTTCATGTAAACACCTCAATCGATCCGATTGAGCCCGATCGGAATGAAATTTCGATCGGATTGAAGGGTGTGGTTTATTCCTTTTCTAATACGATTGAGAGTGCATGTAAACACTTGATCGGATTGAACCCGAAACTGAAGGACTGCGCATGTGCAGAAATAGCATAATGACCAGGGGCGGACTTACCCATTAGGCAAAGGTAGGCGACCGCCTTGGGCCCCCAAAAGCCAAGGGCCCCCTAAAATGCTTTTCATATAGGATATGCGCATTAAGCGCTGACACACGAACGGTTGCTGTTTACGGTGTTTATTACCACGACAACCGTCCGAGTCAGTGGCGCCTGCAGGTGTACGGCTGTACGCACTGTGCGTACCATGAGCGCTCAGACTGACCTGAGATTTGCCCCGCAAACATTTCAGCAGTCATTATAGGCCTTTGTGTCCTATATTTCTGTCGACTGAACCAGCCATGCCATTAATTATGAATTGATCAGTATTTTGCATGCCAAAGTCAATTTCTGCATAGAAATATTATGCCAAATAGAAGCAGAAAATCGTGCTATATGCACTTTCATGAGATCGGGTTAGCCTACAACAATTAATTTGTTGGCTATTTTACAAATCGCAAATTATAATCAGGCCTTCCATCAATTATGGTGATGAAAAAAATGACTCGGCATCTCCTAATTGGATGTGCCTTTAGAGAAAAATGCAGGGATTACATAATGAAAGAGTTTATTTTATTAAGAGTCTACTCAGGGGCAGGACCCAACACTGGAGCAGACTCAGGGGTTGGAGCCGACACTGGAGCGGACTCAGGGGCTGGAGCCGACACTGGAGCGAGCTCTGGGGCTGGAGCCGACACTGGAGTGAGCTCTGGGGCTGGAGCCGACACTGGAGCAAGCCTAGGGACTAGCACCAACCACCTTCTTCTTCTTAGATTCCCCTCTAAGTTCGGGGTGAAAGGCATGGTTGGCGGACTTGACACTGGAGCAACCGTCGGGCTTGACTTCGGAACGACCGGCGGGCTTAACTTCAGAACGGCCGGCAGGCTTGAGAATGCCACGGCTGGCGGGCTTGAGTGAGCGGCGACTGCCATTCCGCGGGGGGAAAAACCAGGAAAACAAAAGACTTTTCAAAAAACAAACATGGGGAGAAGGGGCGCCGCTTATTGTCTTGGTCTGGAATTCTCTCACGGGTTATGCTACTGTGAGGAGCACGGAGCAAGGAATGAGGAGACGCAGATTCAAATGCAAACTTAAAGTCTTTAATAATGTCCAAGGAAACAAGAAAACACATGTAGCAAGGGGTGAACATGAACAATTCCAGACAAGGGAGAACAGAACGGACTTGAACTCAAATAGGAATGAAATTTCGATCGGATTGAAGGGGGTGGTTTATTCCTTTTCTAATACGATTGAGAGTGCATGTAAACACTCGATCGGATTGAACCCGAAACTGAAGGACTGCGCATGTGCAATGACGCAGAAATAGCATAATGACCAGGGGCGGACTTACCCATTAGGCAAAGGTAGGCGACCGCCTTGGGCCCCCAAAAGCCAAGGGCCCCCTAAAATGCTTTTCATATTGGATATGCGCATTAATCGCTAACACGCGAACGGTTGCTGTTTACGGTGTTTATTACCACGACAACCGTCCGAGTCCGTGGCGCCTGCAGGTGTACGGCTGTACGCACTGTGCGTACCATGAGCGCTCAGACTGACCTGAGATTTGCCCCGCAAACATTTCAGCAGTTATTATAGGCCTTTGTGTCCTGTATTTCTGTCGACTGAGCCAGCCATGCCATTAATTATGAATTGATCAGTATTTTGCATGCCAAAGTCAATTTCTGCATAGAAATATTATGCCAAATAGAAGCAGAAAATCGTGCTATATGCACTTTCATGAGATCGGGTTAGCCTACAACAATTAATTTGTTGGCTATTTTACAAATCGCAAATTATAATCAGGCCTAAAAGCACAACGTTTTGTTGATATTGTGAGTGCACACAAATAAAACTAGACCCTTTACAGTTTAGAATGATGTATTACTCCTACCTTTATGAGCAAAAATGACTGCGTATTTTAAGTTGTTTCCACTGTTAGAAAAAAATGCAAGTGATCGCGCTGGTGCCTCCATGTTCTGCAGAGCGCGCTTCAGCTTCCACTCTCCGCACAAACGATTGGATATGCCTCTAACAGCGCACATTTATATAGGTTAGACATTTAAACTAACATTGTGATATGCTTGAACTGTTTTATATATAGATTTTATTTTAGGCAAGTCATGATGATTTGAGAAGGCTAAATTGATCAAACAAAGGCTATAGGCTATGATCAATTCACTGTCTGCCGCTGACCGTTACTTAAAAAAAAATAAAAACGTACATTTATCTAACAAAAATACTCCAAACGTTTTTCTAAATGTACTTTATAAAAAAACGAAACGAAATATAATCACTTTTCCATTACATAAACTGAACTATTTTAATAGCTGAAACAGTAGTATAAGCTTTTTTTTGGGAAAAGGGGAAAAAAGACAGGCTAGGGCCTACTTGAGGCCCATGCAGGGCTTTAATCCACTTCATCCAACGCTGTTTTGTTCTCATCTGTGAGCATGCTCTTGATATATGTATTTTAGGTGTGTAAATTTATAATTGCCTTTTCATTATTTTTTTCAGTTTTATTTAAATATGTAGTTAAAACAGGTCAAAATAAATGCATTTTAAAGTTTAGAATTAGACAGTCTTTGCACACAGGCTTACGCTGGTAACTTATCAGTGGACTTTCTTCGTCAATATAGGCTATATTTTTTCACTTTTCTCATTCTATATTTCTGACGTTACAAAAGCGCCTCCACTGGCAGAGAATGAATGTTCATTTTCAATTATCCAGTCTGTAGTTTTTGTTCAGATCAATGTGAAAATCCACCCACATAAGCCCGTTTTAAATTAATATAATAATTTATACTTCTGGCTCATCCCTGGTTTAAATGCTCAATTGTGAGGTTTATCATTTTATAATTTATTTTATTTTTGTGAAAACCTGTATCTCAACTGTAAATCAGTTGCTATTTCGTGGTCTACAAAATGAAAGAAAGCCATTATAACATGTACATGAAAAATGTAGAAACATTGGACACAACTATGGAGCACCATTATGCAGCAGCAAGCATCACAACAAAAAAAGGAAACTCAAGGTTGATCTAGGAAAATGTGTGCAAATGTCGATTGAGAGTGCATATAAACACTCAATCGGATTGAACCCCGAAACTGAAAGGACTGCGCATGTGCAAAGACGCAGAAATAGCGTAATGACGTGCGGAACTGGCGGTTCTTCCTTTTGAATAAAGTGTTGTATAAATGCGTGTCCTGTCATTATAAAACTCTCCTTTCACTCGGCAGCTGTGAAGTGGAGCAGGACAACCTCCCACCAGTCCTTGTTTTGGAGTCTCATCCACAGGCAACCCGTTTTGGGGCGCGGGGAGGGGTATTTTTTCTGTGTGATAAATATGAGCAGCACGGCACAGTGGTTTTATATGTATATTTATCCATAGATTAATAAATATTAATTCTGCTGTTAAAAACAAATCAATAAACCGTGTAGGAGAGTGGTTATTATGTGCAAACAGTGAGAAACTCTATATTTGTGCAGTGTGCGCATGTAAAAAAAAAAATGTATTCCGATTTGAAGCTTGTGACGTATAAACACGCTCATCAACCCGATCACTTTCTTTAGCGTTCATGTAAACACTACATTCAGATTCATCAATCGGAATGAATTCAGAACCAAAAATTGTGCATGTAAACGTAGCCAGTGACAAGGTTAAATATATTTGAAAGATCATAACATTCATATAATCATGATGCATCAAAAAATGGCATTTTTGTTGTTTTTGTTATTTATAAGCCTGAGGGATGAAACGAGAGTTAAATTCAAAAAGAAAACAAAGGCCATTTAAGCCGGTTTTGCTTGTGGATGAAATATTTTGCACATAAAATAAAGAAATTAACAACATATTCAAGAGATAATGATTTTATTAAAAATTATATCTTTAAGCAGGGGTGCCGCTAGCAATTTTGGGCCCTATGAAAGAATATGAGGTTGGGCCCCCTACTGCACCAAACATACACTATATTGCCCAAAGTATTGGGAGACCCCCTTCTAATGAACAGGTTTGACTACTTTAGTAATTTCCATGAGTACAAATCTTAATGTTTAAGCATATAATGATATTCTAGGGAATTGTGTGCTTCTAATTTTATACCAATAGTTTAAACAGGACCCTTTTTTGTGTTTAAACACAACAATGCCTCTGTGTATAAGGCAAGGTTAAAAAAAAAAATAGATTGATTCGGTCAGTGTGGAAGAACTTAACTGGTCTGCAGAAAGCCAAGTCCTAATCCCAGCTGAACACCTCTGGTGTGACTTTAAATGCAGACCTTGAGCCAAAAACTTGTCACCAAACACCTGTGACTTGTTCATAAATATGGACAAATGTATTGGGGCACCCCCTTCTTTAGAACAGAAAAAGGCACTTCCAAAACTGTGGCAACAAAGATGGAAACATAATTCATGTATTTAAAAATTGTAT
>NW_015536743.1:1704-2529 GCF_001515605.1 Sinocyclocheilus anshuiensis | reverse complement strand
AAGCTCTGCATTTAAAGTCACACCAGAGGTGTTCAGCTGGGATTAGGACTTGGCTTTATGCAGATCAGTCAAGTTCTTCCACACTGACTGAATCAATCTATTTTTTTTTTTTACCTCGCCTTATACACAGAGGCATTGTCATGTCAGAATAGAAAAGGGTCCTGTTCAAACTATTAGTATAAAATTAGAAGCACACAATTCCCTAGACTATCATTATATGCTTAAACATTAAGATTTGTAATCATGGAAATTAAAGTAGTCAAACCTGTTCATTAGAAGGGGGTTTCCCAATACTTTTGGCAATATAGTGAACAAGCCAACCTAGCTATTCAAAATCTTTGTCTGCAATTTAATAATATTGACCTATTACTTTTGCTATTGCTTTTGACCATTAGGTATCAGTAACATAATTAATTCAGAACCTGTTTTATGGACATAGACTTTCTGTACCACACTATTCTGCTGATATGGAATGAGTTTGACTACTTAATCGGTTATATTAATATAAGTTGCTTCACTGGGGCAAACAAAAAAAAAATCCTAAAATAATAAATAGGATACCCCATAGCAGCATTTCCAGCAGTATCCAACATTTCTCAATCATGATCTTACTCAGCTAAATGTGACTGTTATCTTAACAGCTGTATTCCTTGTTTGCTAGCTACCTATGCACATACAGCATACAACGTTAAAAATGTTCTACATTATGAACCTTAACCCAAAAACCGTTAGCTTCATACACTGTAGATAATTGTGACCCTGCCTGTGGAAACCCAGCTAAAGTATTTTTTTTTTAAGGGGGGGTTCATTGCGATTTCACTGTTT
>NW_015536743.1:0-1629 GCF_001515605.1 Sinocyclocheilus anshuiensis | reverse complement strand
GATTTGCTTAATAAAAGCCTCCTTTGAGATCGTTTTGACAGACATGTTTATTGTGTATTATTTTCAATGTGTTTTTTGCTAAGTTTAGTGTGGCAAAATAGAATTTACAGTAAAAAACTGTATTTCATTAACTGATACAATGTTAATATGCAAAACTTTGAGTTAACATTTTATTTGCACAAACCGACTGCACTTAATTTGGCCAACTGCCATTTGTTTATAAACTAATATTTATAATGTTTAAGTAACGCAAGCATATTGGTCTTAAGAACTATTTTGCTTAAGTCCATGAAGAAAAACCTACTGATTTATGCAGTCATTAAAAGCATCAACTCAACTCAAATCTCTTGCAGATAACAGTAACACACATTTATGTGTAATTTAAATTATCAAAGAGATTCACACTGCATCAGTAACTACACAGTTACTGCCTTTAAATAAAGCAACAAGCAGCATAACATCAATGCCTCTCTGTCCGTCCTTGAATTAAACACAGGCTCTACTCTCCAGCACAATGGTAACCCACAAAACACAACAGGAAGTTGACTGTTATGTTTTACAGTATTTTGCTGTTTTTTTTCTTGATTTTACGGTGAAATACCGGCAGCTGTGGTTGCCAGTAATCTACTGTTTTTTTTTACAGTTTGCATTCGTAAATTAAATTAACAGTATATTTCTGTTAAAAATACATTTCACAATGTGTTTTTCTTCATATCACACATTTAACCCCTTTAATCCCACAGCAAAATCCTCAGTTTTAAAGAGCACTTATATGTGTCCACACAACAAGAGTGTTGAAGTGACGCTGAAGCGGTGATGAAGTTAATGAGATAATTAAATGAGGATTGAGCATTAGTGATGAGCACCTGTTAACAAGCAGTATTACAGTACTAACCAGTGTTGCCAACTAATTTTCAGGGGAAGTTGCTAAAGGCAGATTGATTTGTTGCTAAAAGTTGCTAAATGATGTTGTCGTTGCGTGATGACGTCATTGCATAACCATTACACAAAACAGCGTTTTTATGTGGAATACACGATATTACTCAAATCTCAGCGAAAAATATTTTTTAAATGTTATTTGTTCATAAAAAATATTATAAACATAAAATATTTTAATTTATAAAAGTAACATAAGTAGCACATCTTTATGATCTGATTTTTTACAAAATTTAATTATTGAACAGTTACACATTTTATGTATTTTCTTATTAACTAGTTACTTAAATGTCATTTTAAGTATATTTCTGAGAAGTACATAAAGCCCATTTCTGAGAAGTACATAACAAGCAGACTAAAAGTATACTTTCCTATTTTTAGTTTAAAAGAAGTATACAAATAGCACACTTGAATAAACTTATTTTTCGTAAGGGTATATGAACAATACGTATTTATTTTTTACAGGTGTTTTACCTGTGTTTTAAATTCCACATTGCATTTTGTGTTTTAAGGTTACAGGTTACAACTTAATGGATAACATCCTGGCAGAAAATGACTAGTACCTTTTCAGCTTTTCCACATATTTTTTCTTACAGTGTACCTAACTGAACGACAATTGCAAGCTAATAACATGCTGTATCATAAATATGCATTTATTATTGACCAATTGGAACTAGCAACTTAATGCACATT
>NW_015536742.1:0-840 GCF_001515605.1 Sinocyclocheilus anshuiensis | reverse complement strand
CTCCGGTAGTGGACGTAGATCCGCAGCTGTCGGCGACCCAGAAGATGGAACTCGAGGCCCTGGTCAGTCAGTTCAAGGATGTGTTCAGTGAGACCCCGGGTAGAACCACAGCCATCGAGCACGAGGTCCGCACACCACCAAGAGTCGTAGTCCGGCAGCGGCCCTACCGGATACCAGAAGCTCGCCGGCCGGCTATAGAGGAGGAAGTCAAGAAGATGCTCCAACTGGGAATCATCGAGCCCTCCCGTAGCCCGTGGGCCAGCCCCATCGTGATGGTTCCAAAGCCGGACAACACCCTCCGGTTCTGTAACGACTTCAGGAAGGTCAATCAAGTTTCCGCCTTTGACGGCTATCCCATGCCGCGGGTGGATGAGCTCTTGGACTGGCTGGGCAAGGCTCGATACATCAGCACCTTGGACCTCACCAAAGGATATTGGCAGGTGCCCCTCTCCCCGGAGGCCCGGGAGAAGACAGCCTTTAGCACTCCCAATGGCCACTGGCATTACCGGGTGCTACCCTTCGGCCTACACGGGGCACCAGCCACGTTTCAGCGGTTGATGGACATCTTGCTCCGGCCCCACCAAGCCTACGCCGCGGCTTACCTAGATGATGTCGTCATACACTCGGAGGGCTGGGAGACTCACCTGGAGCATCTACGGAGGGTGTTGACAGAGCTCCGGCGGCCTGGCCTGACTGCCAACCCCAAGAAGTGCCACCTCGGCCTCACCGAAGCAAAGTACCTCGGGTACAAAATTGGAAGAGGGCTCATCATGCCCCAGGAAAACAAGGTCGAGACGGTAAAGAAGTTCCCACGTCCCGTCAACAAGACGCAGGTACGGG
>NW_015536741.1:777-966 GCF_001515605.1 Sinocyclocheilus anshuiensis | reverse complement strand
CCATACAGTTCAAAAGGCAGTACTCACTCCATTGTAGAACTTCGTCGGTGGTCCAGTTAACTATGGGAGAGTGTTGGGATATCCAGGGGTGTCCCAGGAAGATCTCCACGGTGGAATCCTCCAGCACCAGAAAAGAGATGAGTTCCTCATGAAGGCACACAATGCGGAGCGTGATGGTGGGGGCGCATA
>NW_015536741.1:0-599 GCF_001515605.1 Sinocyclocheilus anshuiensis | reverse complement strand
TGCGGGATATGAAGTTCCCCGAAGAACCAGAGTCTACAAGAGCTTGCGCTGAAAGGGATTGGTGAGATGACATTAATAATACATTCATTCGAGTCAAGGTAGCAATTTGAGGGCTGAGCTGGATAGTACTCACCGAGGGTCGTGAGGGACGGATAGGACACGAGCGAATCAAGTGTCCCTGCTCCCCACAATACAGACACAGTCCGGTGGTTATCCTCCGCGAACGCTCCGCATGGGTGAGATGGTACGCATCCACTTGCATGGGTTCTGGTGCTGGAGCCGGTGAGGCGGATGTGCTCGGTGAGGCGAGTGGCTGGACCGGGGTACAGGCCAGGAGATGTTGGGAGATCTTGATAGCCTTTTGGATGAAATTCTCTAATCCCACGGTGTCGTCAAATATCACCATTTGGAGGCGAATGTCGGCTTTCAGCCCTTGCCGGAACGCGGTCAGTAAGGCCACCTCATTCCATCCACTAGTCACCGCCAGAGTGCGGAATTTGACGGCATACTCGCTCACTGAAGCCGTGCCTTGACTGATGCGGAAGAGCTGATCGTGAACGGAGATTTCCGCGGCTGCGTGACCGAACACCTCCTTGAAA
>NW_015536740.1:1085-1242 GCF_001515605.1 Sinocyclocheilus anshuiensis | reverse complement strand
ACAAATGAGGATATTTTTGATGAAATTCGAGAGCTTTCTGACCCTACATTGGCAGCAACGCATCTAAAACATTCAAGGTCCAGAATGGTAGAAAGACATCATTAAAGTAATCCATGTGACTCCTGTGGTTTAACCTCAATTTTATGAAGCACTGCAC
>NW_015536740.1:0-133 GCF_001515605.1 Sinocyclocheilus anshuiensis | reverse complement strand
TTTGGTACAGAAATGCAAAACTCACCCTTCATCCAGTCTCAGACTCACAAGCGTGTGCCTGTAAAAAAAAAAAAATTCAACTTAAATCTACTTGTAAACAACACACACACAAGCAAAGACATTTCCTATACAA
>NW_015536739.1:187020-188076 GCF_001515605.1 Sinocyclocheilus anshuiensis | reverse complement strand
GTTTTTCAGATTATGCCTTTATTGTTTTTATATATATAGTACTGATACCATATTTTTTTCATATGTTTTATATACTGTACCCACTTAAATTAAACTCTGACACTGTTTGAGATAAAGGTATCAGAACAACTGTACAACATTCAGAATATTATTCCCTATGATGCACAAGGCTTGTTCTTTCTGATTATGCCTTTATTGTTTTTATGAATCCATATTTTTCATGTTTTATATACTGTACCCACTTAAATTAACTAAACTCTCTGACCCCCTTTGAGATAAAGGTATCAAACCAACTGTAAAATATTCAGAATATTGTTCCCTATAATGCACAAGGCTTGGTTTTTCAGATTATGCCTTTATTGTTTTTATGAATCCATATTGTTCATATGTTTTATATACTGTACCCACTTAAATTAATTAAACTCTGACACCGTTTGACATAAAGGTAGGGGCGTGTTTGTTTTGGTGATTTCAAATATCAACATTGGCTACCAGAAATCGCTTACTCTGCCTTTAAGTACCGGTTGTACCGAGCACCCGGTCAACCCGGTTCTTGATGTGCTATCCGAAAGGTGCGCAGATGCGTTCTCTTCATGAAAGCACTGAGACGTGGCGACCTCAAAATGAGGAAACACACCAAACTAACAAAACACTTTAAAGACAGACACCCAGATCAAATGAAAGAGTTCAAGCAGGTAAGTTTCATAGTGTTTCCCATACATTGATTTATTTGTGGCGCCCGCCACAACATCAAAACGGACCGCCACAAATAGATTTTCCAAAAGGCTTTGACTTCCTTGAATAAACATGAGCACTGCACGTGTCAAAGTCGAAACCCGGTGCAGGTGTTTTTATATCACTGTATTTCTGAAGGAAACGACTGTCTTCAGAAAATTATGGATGTCATTCTCATTTCATCTTGCCTGTAATGCCTGAGCAGCGTTTGTGAGCGCAGCTCTTATTTGATTACAGCCGTTACTGGGGAAACCTCTATCTCTCCTGCTTTACAAGCTCCTCCTGCTGGCAGAGAATGAATTTGCATATATATGCCGCCAC
>NW_015536739.1:174110-186967 GCF_001515605.1 Sinocyclocheilus anshuiensis | reverse complement strand
GTGTCAAAGTCGAAACCCGGTGCGGGTGTTTTTATATCACTGTATTTCTGAAGGAAACCGACTGTCTTCAAAAAAATAATTTTCGTTTGTGAGCGCAGCACTTATTTGATAACAGCCGTTACTGGGGAAACCTCTATCTCTTCCGCTCTACAAGCGCCTCCTGCTGGCAGAAAATTAATTTGCATATATATGCCGCCACAAATAGAGTGCAAGTCTGTGGGAAACACCGTTTCTGTTATGAATATTATTCAATATTTTAATTTGAATGTCGGATTGAAATTAATGCTTTTATTAGAGTAGTTAATTGTTAGCATAAGCGCTCTAACGCTAATATAATGAGCATTAGAATGAAGTTTCTTTATTAACTATTTAATGCTCCTATAACTTTTATTAGGGTAAAAAAAAAAAACAGGAGGACATGATGATATTTACTATTTTTACACACCAGAAGCTTTTAAATTAATTGTGAATCTAAAATATGCGTGCTAGAGAATGTACAAATGGTTAACATTAGCTAACTTAGTTGTTATTCTTGGCTGAATAACTAGGTTTTCAAAAGAAAATTTTTTTTAATATGTACACCGTTTGGATTAAATGAAAGTATAGTCAATTTTTTTAATTAGCATGTTTTTGTGTTTTGCTTTGATACCGAAATTGGTACCGAGAACCGTGGATTTTCACTGGTATTGGTACCGAATACTGACATTTTGGTAACGTGACAACACTACTGCTATGTGTGAGTGTGTGTGGTTTACAAAGAAATGTAGAAAATACAAAAGATTAGGCTACAACACTGTATAACATCACTGAACTAAATTATACACGTATGTAAATCACATTTCTTATTAATATCAATTTATTAACAATAAAGATTAAAAATAAGAAAAATGCACATTACAAATGGGCTGTACGTTGTTGTAAATGAGAAACAGATTTGTCGTGCAGCAGTAACGTAACGATAACATAAAATTTCAAGCAAAATGATCATATTTATTCAAGCATTTAACATTTGTAAGTTAATTAAATGTCTGTAATGAACGGCACAAATTATAGATAGCCTATCATGAAGAAGGTCCTCTGTACCAAACGCGTACAGTAGGCTATAGTTGAGACAGTAGTAGCCTATACAACTCCCCATAAATAGTTCTATACTGCCACCTGTTGGCGCAGTTGTGTAATTTAGAGAACAACTCTTGTTATGTCGAGATCACAAGAAAAATAAGTTGTGATAACGAGAAAACAACTCTTGTTATGTCGTGATCACGAGAAAATTAAGTCGTGATAATAAGAAAACAACTCTTGATATGTCGAGATCACAAGAAAACAAGAAGGAAAAAAATAATAATGCATGGCCATTTAGAACTTCCGTACTATTTTGTAGTTAAATGTCTCACATTATCACAGCTTCAATAAAGCGTTTTACTGTTGCCTCTCTGTAACTTGTTCGACCTCACGTTCATATGTGGATGTAAGATTTGATTACATTTTATTGTTGAAATTTTTGTTTTTATTCTTTGATTTTAGGACCTTGAGTACAAAATAATTGTATTTCTGAAGACTGAGCTGGAAAAGTTTAAGAAAATTTTAAAAAAAGAGAACACACAATACTTTGTCCAGGATTTTATAGAGGACATGTGCAGTGTCAAAGAAGCAGCTCTTGATATCACACTTTACTTTCTAAAAAGTATGAAGCAAGATAAACTTGCAGACACTCTAAAAGGTAAGAGGCTCATGAACATCTGTCATACTCTCACTTATAAAATAAGGAAATAAAAGTAGGATCAAGTGTTTTTGTTGTGTTTGTTTAGATGAGCTGGTCTTCATTAATCAACGACAACTTAAATCGAACCTGAAGAAGAAGTATCAGTGTGTGTTTGAGGGAATTGCAAAGCATGGTGACTCTACACTTCTGAATAGCATCTACACAGACCTCTATATCACTCAGGGTTGTAGTGAACAGGTCAATTATGAACATGAGATTAGAAAGATTGAAGTTGCTGCCAGGCGTCATGAAACACAAGAGATACAGGTTGAATGCACAAATTTGTTTGAAGCACCTGAACAAGACGAGATCAGAACTGTATTAACTAAAGGAGTTGCTGGCATCGGAAAATCAGTCTCTGTGCAAAAGTTTGTTTTGTTTAAAGCACCTGAACAAGACAAGAAGATCAGAACTGTGTTGGCAAAAGGAGTTGCTGGCATCGGAACATCAGTCTCTGTGCAGAAGTTTGTTCTGGATTGGGCCGAAGGAAAAGAAAATCAAGATATCAGCTTCATATTTCCTCTTCCATTCAGAGAGATTAACTTAAAAGAGAAAAAAAAACAAGGTTTGATGAGCCTTGTAAGTCAGTTTTTCCCTGAGACAAAAGGACTGAACCTTACAAGAAGGAATCAATTCAAAGTCCTTTTCATCCTTGATGGATTGGATGAATGTCGTCTTCCTCTAAACTTTGATGGTAATGACACGTGGTGTGACGTTTCATCACCAGCCTCTCTGGATGTTCTCCTCACAAACCTCATCAAGGGAAATCTGCTTCCTTCTGCTCTCATCTGGATCACCACCAGACCAGCAGCTGCCAGTAAGATTCCTCCTGACTGTATCGACCGGGTAACAGAGGTCAGAGGTTTCAATGATGCACAAAAAGAAGAATACTTCAAAAAAAGATTCACTGATCAGAATCAGGCCAAAGAAATCATTGATCATGTTAAACAATCAAAGAGTCTCTTTATTATGTGCCACATCCCAGTCTTCTGCTGGATTTCAGCCACTGTTCTCCAGAACATTTTGGAGGAGAAAAGAAATAATGATCAGAAAAACAATCAGGCTGGTGATGCCTCCAAAACACTGCAGATATCAAATACTGAAGACATTCCTAAGACTCTGACACAAATGTACACACACTTTCTCCGCTTTCAGATCCAGCAGAGCAGACGAAAATATGATGGAGAATACACACCAGATGTTTCCTGGGATAAAGATGCCATTCTGTCACTGGGGAAACTGGCATTTCAACAGCTGGAAAAAAACAACCTGATCTTCTATGAATCAGATCTTGAAGCCTGTGGTATTGATGTCTCTAAAGCATCAGTGTACTCAAGCATGTGTACCCAGATCTTTAAGGAGGAAACGGGGATCATTCTTGGTACCATGTACTGCTTTGTTCACATGAGCATCCAAGAGTTCATTGCAGCCCTTTATGCACCAAAGAGTCTCTTTATCATGTGCCACATCCCAGTCTTCTGCTGGATTTCAGCCACTGTTCTCCAGAACATTTTGGAGGAGAAAAGAAATAATGATCAGAAAAACAATCAGGCTGGTGATGCCTCCAAAACACTGCAGATATCAAATACTGAAGACATTCCTAAGACTCTGACACAAATGTACACACACTTTCTCCACTTTCAGATCCAGCAGAGCAGACGAAAATATGATGGAGAATACACACCAGATGTTTCCTGGGATAAAGATGCCATTCTGTCACTGGGGAAACTGGCATTTCAACAGCTGGAAAAAAACAACCTGATCTTCTATGAATCAGATCTTGAAGCCTGTGGTATTGATGTCTCTAAAGCATCAGTGTACTCAAGCATGTGTACCCAGATCTTTAAGGAGGAAACGGGGATCATTCTTGGTACCATGTACTGCTTTGTTCACATGAGCATCCAAGAGTTCATTGCAGCCCTTTATGCACATCTGTTTCTAGACAAAAACAAGAAAAACACATTTGTTCAAGAGTCTACAGAACATGAAAACCAAAATGACACCATGATTGATTTGCTCAAGACTGCAGTGGACAAGGCACTCGAGAGTGAAACTGGACACCTGGACCTTTTCCTTCGCTTCCTTCTCGGTTTGTCACTTAAGTCTAAAAAAACACTCTTACGAGGTCTGTTGACACAGCAAGATGGCAGTGACCAGAGCACAAAGGAAATAGTTCAGTACATCAAGCAGAAATTAGAAGCTAATCTGTCTTCAGAGAGATCCATCAATCTGTTCTACTGTCTGAATGAACTGAACGACCAAACTCTGGTGAACGAGATTCAGACTCAACTTAGAGAAGGAAGTCTCTCATCTGCTGAGCTTTCTCCTGCCCAGTGGTCTGCTGTGGCCTTTGTGTTGTTGACATCAGAGAAAGAGATGGAGGAGTTTGAGCTTCAGAAATTCAAGAAATCAGATGAGTGTCTCATTCGACTATCACCAGTCATCAAAACCTCCAAAAAAGCTTT
Organism: Sinocyclocheilus anshuiensis; assembly: GCF_001515605.1. Lineage (NCBI taxonomy): Eukaryota > Metazoa > Chordata > Actinopteri > Cypriniformes > Cyprinidae > Sinocyclocheilus > Sinocyclocheilus anshuiensis. The sequence continues at coordinate 182,740 of NW_015536739.1, read as the reverse complement.
GTTAGTAATTTGTCACATTTTGCACTCATCTTAAAACACATTTATCAATAACCCTCTATAATTCATTTTTTGAATCATATACCGCCTGCAAGTTAATTCTAAACAACACGCCAAAGTTATTCTTTCTATATAGTTTAATTGAATATAATGTGAGAATGCTTTATATTATGCACTTCAAACAAATACATAAACGTATAGTGTAATGTGGCTCTGACAGGTGCTCTGGCAGATGTGTGTGCTGTATAATGCATTTGGAGATTTTTTTTTTCCTCAGTGTATAACTTACATACACTTGCAGTTAAATGTATAAATGTAAATTTCAGAAAATCCTGCAAGTATTTGCATTTTGCATAAAAGTTCTTCCTGACAGCAAGTATTTGTTGAACTTCACAGACTTCATTAACCCTTAAATGCATGAATGTTTCGCCAATCATTATTACATATTCGGGTCTTCAGCGACCCGGACCTAAATATCCAGCACGGATGGATCTCTAACTGCTGCAATAGCAAAAAAAAAGTACTCTCTTGATAGTTTAAGAACAATTACAGAAGAAAAAAAAAACAAAGCATATTTCGTTACCTTTTGAAACTTAAAAGGGTTGAATTTGAGCAGATGATTTTAGCGTCGCTGTCATCGTCAGAGCGCACTTCCACAGTACATTCAGCATCTGCCTCATATTCACGAATCTCAGCCATATTCTCAAAACTATCATTTTCAATGACTTCATATTCAATATTTTGATCACTGCCAGCTTATTCACCACATCCAGCATCAAATGGCAGTGACATTTATATTTCATTGCGTATAGTAATTGCTCTGCAGTAAAGCCATTCAAACCAGTTACATTTTTGCTGATGATATTCGTTTGTTTTATGCCTGCTGTAATTATCAGTGAAACGTCACGTCATCATTGTGTATGAAACAGTGCCACCTTGAGGCAAAAAGATGCATTGCACGTATTGAGTCATCCGATATGTAAATATAGTTGCGCAGAAAAAAATACTTACACATTTACATACCTAGGGTCTCTAGCAACCCTATAAACTTTTTACAAAAAATTAATCAGAAAACGGGCATTCTTTTATATTTTACAATTTTTTTCTTCTTATATTGTTTATAATTAATAGATTGAGGAATACTAAGAAAGTTGATGTTTAACTTTAAAAAATGAAGGAGGGAGAGGGTAGAGAATGATGTCCCAGGTCGCTAAAGACCCGAGGTATGCATTTAAGGGTTAATCGAGCACCAACACACACATGCACATCAAACAAGTAGAGCACATTAGAAATGTAGCACAATTATTCTAACTAAAATATGCATTTTTCTAAGATCCCACTTGCTCCGCTTTCAGATTCAGCAGAGCAGACGAAAATATGGAGAATACACACCAGATGTTTCCTGGGATAAAGATGCCATTCTGTCACTGGGGAAACTGGCATTTCAACAGCTGGAAAAAAACAACCTGATCTTCTATGAATCAGATCTTGAAGCCTGTGGTATTGATGTCTCTAAAGCATCAGTGTACTCAAGCATGTGTACCCAGATCTTTAAGGAGGAAACGGGGATCATTCTTGGTACCATGTACTGCTTTGTTCACATGAGCATCCAAGAGTTCATTGCAGCCCTTTATGCACATCTGTTTCTAGACAAAAACAAGAAAAACACATTTGTTCAAGAGTCTACAGAACATGAAAACCAAAATGACACCATGATTGATTTGCTCAAGACTGCAGTGGACAAGGCACTCGAGAGTGAAACTGGACACCTGGACCTTTTCCTTCGCTTCCTTCTCGGTTTGTCACTTAAGTCTAAAAAAACACTCTTACGAGGTCTGTTGACACAGCAAGATGGCAGTGACCAGAGCACAAAGGAAATAGTTCAGTACATCAAGCAGAAATTAGAAGCTAATCTGTCTTCAGAGAGATCCATCAATCTGTTCTACTGTCTGAATGAACTGAACGACCAAACTCTGGTGAACGAGATTCAGACTCAACTTAGAGAAGGAAGTCTCTCATCTGCTGAGCTTTCTCCTGCCCAGTGGTCTGCTGTGGCCTTTGTGTTGTTGACATCAGAGAAAGAGATGGAGGAGTTTGAGCTTCAGAAATTCAAGAAATCAGATGAGTGTCTCATTCGACTATCACCAGTCATCAAAACCTCCAAAAAAGCTTTGTTAGTAATTTGTCACATTTTGCACTCATCTTAAAACACATTTATCAATAACCCTCTATAATTCATTTTTTGAATCATATACCGCCTGCAAGTTAATTCTAAACAACACGCCAAAGTTATTCTTTCTATATAGTTTAATTGAATATAATGTGAGAATGCTTTATATTATGCACTTCAAACAAATACATAAACGTATAGTGTAATGTGGCTCTGACAGGTGCTCTGGCAGATGTGTGTGCTGTATAATGCATTTGGAGATTTTTTTTTTCCTCAGTGTATAACTTACATACACTTGCAGTTAAATGTATAAATGTAAATTTCAGAAAATCCTGCAAGTATTTGCATTTTGCATAAAAGTTCTTCCTGACAGCAAGTATTTGTTGAACTTCACAGACTTCATTAACCCTTAAATGCATGAATGTTTCGCCAATCATTATTACATATTCGGGTCTTCAGCGACCCGGACCTAAATATCCAGCACGGATGGATCTCTAACTGCTGCAATAGCAAAAAAAAAGTACTCTCTTGATAGTTTAAGAACAATTACAGAAGAAAAAAAAAACAAAGCATATTTCGTTACCTTTTGAAACTTAAAAGGGTTGAATTTGAGCAGATGATTTTAGCGTCGCTGTCATCGTCAGAGCGCACTTCCACAGTACATTCAGCATCTGCCTCATATTCACGAATCTCAGCCATATTCTCAAAACTATCATTTTCAATGACTTCATATTCAATATTTTGATCACTGCCAGCTTATTCACCACATCCAGCATCAAATGGCAGTGACATTTATATTTCATTGCGTATAGTAATTGCTCTGCAGTAAAGCCATTCAAACCAGTTACATTTTTGCTGATGATATTCGTTTGTTTTATGCCTGCTGTAATTATCAGTGAAACGTCACGTCATCATTGTGTATGAAACAGTGCCACCTTGAGGCAAAAAGATGCATTGCACGTATTGAGTCATCCGATATGTAAATATAGTTGCGCAGAAAAAAATACTTACACATTTACATACCTAGGGTCTCTAGCAACCCTATAAACTTTTTACAAAAAATTAATCAGAAAACGGGCATTCTTTTATATTTTACAATTTTTTTCTTCTTATATTGTTTCTAATGAATAGATTGAGGAATACTAAGAAAGTTGATGTTTAACTTTAAAAAATGAAGGAGGGAGAGGGTAGAGAATGATGTCCCGGGTCGCTAAAGACCCGAGGTATGCATTTAAGGGTTAATCGAGCACCAACACACACATGCACATCAAACAAGTAGAGCACATTAGAAATGTAGCACAATTATTCTAACTAAAATATGCATTTTTCTAAGATGAATGTAGGTTTAAAATGCTACATGAAACTTAATTATATTTAAGGGGCACAGTAACTGTAAATGGACTATTGTAATGGGGTATAAATATAATTACTATTTTGAGTGAATGTAATTGTTACCAGTTAACATTTAGTCTGTGTTTTTGTTTTTCTTTATCATTCTTAATTAAGTGACTTTAAAACGTTGGGCAAGCAGTTTTGTTTTAGATCATGATGTTTAATTTTTTTTTCATGTAATGTATAGCCAACTTAGATACATTCACCATGTTTGTTTTCATAGCATCCAGTTTGCACATTATTAGCTTTTTTTTTTTTTTACTGGAAATAAGTATTGATTTAGTCCTAATTGATCACATAAACAACTTACAGATTAATCAGTTATCAAAATAATATTAGCTGCAGTCCTACAGTACATCAACCATAAACCTCAGCATTTTTAACATGCTTAAGATTGTTTTATGTAGCAAATATCACTGTCTGAAAATTACTGATCTATGAGCCTCACAATATATTTAATGTTTAGGTAGAAATATTTACATTTTTGTATTTACCAAATGTATGTATTTACCCAATTTTATGATTAAATTTCACTTATAGGTTAAATGATTGCAATTTAACAGACAAAAGCTGTTCAGCTCTGTCTACAGTTCTTGGATCAGATACCAGTCTAAAAGAGCTGAACATGAACAATAATAATCTGCAGGATTCAGGAGTGAAACTGCTCTGCACTGGACTGGAGAATGTAAAGTGTGAATTGGAGCTACTATGGTAAATTTACTAAGATAATTTACTAAGGTAAAACAAAATATCTAAATGATGCATTTCTCATATTGTCCATATATCTCAAAGAGGCTCATCATTAGGCCTTACAAATTATGTGACTAAATAATGTGCTTTTTAAATATATCTGTACATTTAAAGGCTTAATGATGAGTCACTTTCAGATATATGGACAATATAAGAAATGCTTCATTTAAATATTTTTGTTCATGTTTACTTTTGTTTTACATATATAATGCAATATATAATGACAATAATTTAAGAATCTTTTTTTCAGGCTCAGTAAGTGTGAGTTGACTGAGGAAAGCTGTTCAGCTCTCACTTCAGTTCTTAGTTCAGCCTCCAGCAGTTTAAAGGATCTTGACTTGAGCAATAATAATCTGCAGGATTCAGGAGTGAAGATTCTCTCTGGTGGATTGAAGGAGAACTGTAAACTGAAGAAAATCGGGTGAGTTGCTGTCTAACATATTAAAGGTCTCTGGGCCTTTTGTTTGCATCCATATTAAGTCATGGGTTTTGTTTAATTATTATTATTATTTTTTTATTAATTTGTTAAAGGAACAAGGATTTTTTTAGAATTACTGATTAATCATCTGAATGTTACATTTTCATTCCTGTTCTAGACTTTCAGACTGCAGTATCAGTGAAGAAGGGTATAAAGCTCTGGCTTCAGCTCTGAGATCAAACCCTTCACACCTGACAGAGCTGGATCTCACAGGAAATGATCCTGGACAATCAGGAGTGAAGCAGCTCAATGATTTACTACAGGATCCAAACTGTCAACTGAAGACACTGAGGTGAGACATGATGAAATAATACTACAGATAAAATGCAGATTATAAATAGTCTTTCTTTAATACAATAAGCTGTAGAGTCTATTGCTGCTGCTGTTGTCATTAGTGTTTATATATAATAATAATAATCTAGATTAAAAATGCTAAGGGATAGTTTACCACCAAATAAACTCTTTCATTATTTCCTCATCAGGTTTTTGGGTCCTGCTGCAGATGAAGCCTGTCAGTATGTGAAAGGAATTGTGGGTAAAAACCCGTTACTCCTGAGAGAGCTGAATCTGAGTGAACAGAAGCTAGGAGACACACGAGTGAATCAGATCTCTGCTCTACTGCAGGATAAACACTGTAAACTCAACACACTGATGTGAGTATTGTACATGGTTTAATACATAAAATGTAAAACCTGTTTAAAAATATTTAAAATATAATATTATTTCATATTTTATTGTTAGTAGCTTGCTTGGATTAGGACTGCCGTTGTTCCTTAATGAAGGTTTTGAGATAAACTGAAGATTGTTTCCTGTCTTTGTTTTCTTTCTCTGCAGGCTGAAGAATAACAGTATTACAGCAGAAGGTTGTGTTGCTCTGACTTCAGCATTTAATTCAAATCCTTCAAACCTGATAGAGCTGGATCTGAGTGGGAATAAACTACGAAACACAGGAATTGAGAAAATCTGTTCTCTTTTGGAAAATGCACAATGCAGATTACAGAAATTGAAGTGTGTATTTTCATTTATGTACATTTCTGCATGTAAATATGAATGTATTGATGTGTAATTTATTCTGTATCTTTGTGCTTTTTGTTTGATCTGGGGAACTTTATAATACAAACAAAATCAACAAAACACAAAAAACCAAGGTGACAAGAAAACAGCAAGAGAGGAACTAAGAACACCAATTATATATCCATCAATGGACATTACCAGACAATTAACACAGAAAACACAAAGGCTTAAATAAACAGGGAGAATTAGACTAACAAGACAGGTTCAAACAATCAGGGAGTAATGAGAACACATGAAACAGGAACAGAAAAATTACAAACTACGTTCACAAAATCACAAAGATACAGAATAAATTACAAAATGTCTATTGGATTAGATCAAATGATAAAAATCTAGACAATTGTGGAGACTAAAATGTTTTGTTACTTAAATTTGTTATTATTTGTTTCTTACTACTTACAATTTAATTTTTTTATGTAATATTTAGAAAATTGAATGAATCAGGTGATATTAAGGCATTAGCTGCTGTACTTGACTTTTTATATACAGACTTTCAGACTGCAGTATCACTGAAGAAGGATATAAAACTCTGACTTCATCTCTGAAGTCAAACTCACACCTGACAGAGCTGGATCTCACAGGAAATGATCCTGGACAATCAGGAGTGGAGGGGCTCATTGATTTACAGCGGGGTGAAAGCTGTAAATTAAAGACCATCAGGTGAATGAAGTTTTCAGATATTTAAATGAAGCCACAGTCATAGTGTCTGTAGTGTACATGCAGAATTAAAATGACAGGAAAAAGAATTTACTGAATTTCAAGTTAAAGAAATTCAATACCAAAACACATTTGAATTTCATGAGTCTGACACTCAAGTTTTCTGACACAAACAATAATGTACATAATTAACATGAATAATTAAAAAATTATGTTTTTTTATGATTATGAATTTATGAGTTTTATAATTTTATTTTCTCAGCAGAACTAGAGGCAATTATCACAACTATGATGTAATTATCATAAATACACTGTACCCATAAGGAGGATGAGAGCTGCAAAAGGCATGACATTATAACATGGTTATCTAATCTAAGTTCTTTTCTACTTCCTGTAGATTTTTGAAAAGTCCTGCTGCACAGAAAGCATGTGAGCACCTCACTGAAGTACTGGGTACAAACCCATTAGTACTAAAAGAACTGGATCTGAGTGAAGATAAATTAGGAGACCTGGATGGGGAGAAACTCTCTGCTCTTTTGATGGACTCTCATAGCAAACTGGAGAAAATGAAGTGAGTCAACATGATGTACACGGTTTATTCAAATCTCTCAGTCGCATGTGTGAGCAGATATGAGAATCTTTTGATCTAATTTGTAATAAATAATGTTGTTTTTGTGTTTAGGCTGAATAATTGTGAGCTGACAGAGAAATGCTGTTCAGTTCTAGCTACTGTTCTCTCCTCCAAAACCATCCTGAAAGAGATGAACCTGAACAACAGTCGTCTGCTGGACTCAGGAGTCAAAGAGATCTGTGAGGGACTGAAGAATCCTGTGTGTGAGCTGGAGATACTCAAGTGAGTACATTTCACCAGCAGCTACACTCAACAACAGTAGACCTGTCATATTAAATACTTTATTGGCTTTGTACGATATGTAAACATAACAACGATATATTTTTTTGCTGAACTCACTAATGCCTATTGTTACATACATAAGAATGAATGTCACCAACATTTTGGCCAATTGTGCTGCTTCTGTCATTTCATCTGCTCTCGGTGTTGGAGACAGCAATCAGGCAGCTGCTCCACACACAGAGCAGACAGCAACAGCTGAAGATAACATATTTCTCTAGACTAATAGGGGTTTCAGTCAGAAAGTTTTGAAGAACTTGGTTGCAAAGCCACATTCCGTGTATTCTGTCCTGGCAATGTTGTTCTGAACAAGGTGCTGACAGATAGCTAACAGAAATAAAGCTCCATCACACGTTCTTCTTTGTATGCAATGAATACTTTACTTGACACAACTGTAAAACTAAGAAAAACACTAAAGATACAAATTACAAATGGATTCTATTTTAAAATAGTATTTACACTTTCACATTCATAAACATTCACTTACACACTGAAATGCCCAAATAAACAATTGATTTAGATTAACAATGTGCTTGCATGAAAAAGGGATTGCACAGCTCTGTTAGCATGTTAGCCATTAGATCTCACCAGAATTCAGAATCAAACATTGAGGTTTAAACATCTCAATAATCAATCAGATCTTATTAAACTAACACAAGAGAATATTACGCATTTTCTTATGAAATTTATAACTTACGGCCATATCTACTCCAAGGAATAGATGTTAAACAATGACGTGCATCTGAAACATAGATCAGAGAAAACAAGTCTCTTCTTCTACTACTTTACATACGTCCAGTTGCATTCTGTCATAATATTTTTTCGCCACTAAAAACACAATAATTGTTATTCTTACATTTAGGTAGAACCTCAAAAATTCATCAACAGGCGCAAGCGGCTGTTGATGAAGACCAAAGCAACAGGTGGATTAAATCATTCATTCACAAAAACTCTGCAGAAATGGAGCAAGCGCTAAGAATGCATGTAGGCTACGGGAAACAGCAAAGCTGTTGAATTAAACATACACGCAATCAGCTTTTCCACGTTTACTGGCCCCAATAATCAAAACTTCTACTTAGCGCTTGCTCCATTTCTGCAGATCAGTTTTTGTGAATGAATGACTTAATCCACATGTTGCTTTGGTCTTCATCAACAGCCGCTTGCGCCACCTGCTGGTGAGCGACTGACAGCAGCTGGATATC
>NW_015536739.1:165456-173066 GCF_001515605.1 Sinocyclocheilus anshuiensis | reverse complement strand
AGATGATTAAAGATATGCTGTTTTATGTGTTCTGTTTATGTGTAAGGAAGTAATAAGTGAAAACACATTTCTGTACTTTCTGTTTCTGGTGTTTGCTTATACATGAAAATGGCATATGTTTTTATTCTGTGTGTTGTTTTATCTTTATTGCCTGCTGTAAATTTAATTTATGTTTAATTCATTGAGACAAATGTTTGTAGTTAATTATTCTACTCTGTTTAGAGATTCATTCAGAATGGGAGCTCTTAAAGGCATAAAATTGGAATATTATCTAATCTGTAATTCTGCTTCCTGTAGGTTTTTGAAAAGTCCTGCTGCCCAGGAAGCATGTGATCATCTCACTGAAGTTCTGGGTAAAAGTCCATTATTATTGAAAAAACTGGATCTGAGTGAAAATAAATTAAGAAACCTGTATTGGGAGAAGCTCTCTGCTCTTTTGATGGACTCTCATAGCAAACTGGAGAAAATGAAGTGAGTCAACATGATGTACACGGTTTATTCAAATCTCTCAGTCGCATGTGTGAGCAGATATGAGAATCTTTTGATCTAATTTGTAATAAATAATGTTGTTTTTGTGTTTAGGCTGAATAATTGTGAGCTGACAGAGAAATGCTGTTCAGTTCTAGCTACTGTTCTCTCCTCCAAAACCATCCTGAAAGAGATGAACCTGAACAACAGTCGTCTGCTGGACTCAGGAGTCAAAGAGATCTGTGAGGGACTGAAGAATCCTGTGTGTGAGCTGGAGATACTCAAGTGAGTACATTTCACCAGCAGCTACACTCAACAACAGTAGACCTGTCATATTAAATACTTTATTGGCTTTGTACGATATGTAAACATAACAACGATATATTTTTTTGCTGAACTCACTAATGCCTATTGTTACATACATAAGAATGAATGTCACCAACATTTTGGCCAATTGTGCTGCTTCTGTCATTTCATCTGCTCTCGGTGTTGGAGACAGCAATCAGGCAGCTGCTCCACACACAGAGCAGACAGCAACAGCTGAAGATAACATATTTCTCTAGACTAATAGGGGTTTCAGTCAGAAAGTTTTGAAGAACTTGGTTGCAAAGCCACATTCCGTGTATTCTGTCCTGGCAATGTTGTTCTGAACAAGGTGCTGACAGATAGCTAACAGAAATAAAGCTCCATCACACGTTCTTCTTTGTATGCAATGAATACTTTACTTGACACAACTGTAAAACTAAGAAAAACACTAAAGATACAAATTACAAATGGATTCTATTTTAAAATAGTATTTACACTTTCACATTCATAAACATTCACTTACACACTGAAATGCCCAAATAAACAATTGATTTAGATTAACAATGTGCTTGCATGAAAAAGGGATTGCACAGCTCTGTTAGCATGTTAGCCATTAGATCTCACCAGAATTCAGAATCAAACATTGAGGTTTAAACATCTCAATAATCAATCAGATCTTATTAAACTAACACAAGAGAATATTACGCATTTTCTTATGAAATTTATAACTTACGGCCATATCTACTCCAAGGAATAGATGTTAAACAATGACGTGCATCTGAAACATAGATCAGAGAAAACAAGTCTCTTCTTCTACTACTTTACATACGTCCAGTTGCATTCTGTCATAATATTTTTTCGCCACTAAAAACACAATAATTGTTATTCTTACATTTAGGTCAAAAATCAAAAATTCATCAACAGCCGCTTGCGCCACCTGCTGGTGAGCGACTGACAGCAGCTGGATATCGGTGCTCGTGGTAGAGAAAGCTGTTTACATGTAGGCTACGGGAAACAGCAAAGATGTTGAATTAAACATACACACAATCAGCTTTTCCACGTTTATACTTGACCAGATAATCAAAACTTCTACTTAGCGCTTGCTCCATTTCTGCAGATCTGTTTTTGTAAATGAATGACTTAATCCACCTGTTGCTTTGGTCTTCATCAACAGCCGCTTGCGCCACCTGCTGGTGAGCGACCGACAGCAGCTGGAGATCACGCATCGTGCTCTACTGCTATTCCTGCAGATCCCGGATGTGCAATGGCGAACTTTCTGCTTAATTTTAACTCCTGAATTTGTGGAAGCAAATTTGGAAAGTGAAATAAAATGAACCGAAATTTGCTTGTCGAATATTATACATCGTATTTTTAAACAGATTTAATATTTTGGAAGTGAATTCTGGAAGGTGAATATGAATTATTAAATTTTTAATTATGAAAATATGTGTGAAATATTTTTAATTGAAATATTCATGAATTTGTGGAAGCGTATTTGGAAAGTGAAATAAAATTGACCGAAATTTGCCTGTCGAATATTATACATCGTATTTTTAAACAGATTGAATATTTTGGAAGTGAATTCTGGAAGGTGAATATGAATGATTTAATTTTTAATTATGAAAATGTGTGTGAAATATTTTGAATGGAAATATTCACAGCTTCAATAAACAACTATGTTAGATTTCAGGACCTAAAAATGCAAGCCCTGGAAATACAAGGCATTAAAATGCAAGCACTGTTAATGCAATGCATTATTTTTGTTTCAATGACATATGGCATTATTTTTCTTCCATACGCTTCTTCCCTCCATCAGTCTGCTCAAAGAAACAAAGTAAAACAAACTGACAAATACAATAAAACAAAGATGCAAATTAAGTAAACTGTGCTTTAATTTTTTTAATGGAGGTCTACCGACATTTTTCTTCTGGTATAATATAGCCTACAAAAGAAATCTAATAAAGTAACCAAATGTAAAACAACACTGCATAGATTTCACTGTATAATTTGAACGATTAATGCTTATTAAAGCTAATGTGTTCAGATTAAGAGCTGTGAGGGATTTTCTCTGGCGTGCTATTTATACGCAGAAATGGATTTTGGCGTGCATATGAAACGCACATGTTTGGCATGCATATAATATGCAATTTTCACATGAATATGATACGCAGTTTTGGCGTACATATAATACGCACCTACCCCACACTAGTAATCCTAACCATTGCGTATCATATGCACGCCAAAGTCAATTTCTGCGTATAAATAGTTTGCCAAATAGAAACAGAAACTCGTGGTATTGATACGCACTTTCATGAGATCGTGTTGACACATCGGATTTTCTCACAGCTGTTCACGTCCAAGACATAAACTGTGTTTAAGTGAATACTCTCCAAGCCGGCCACTTTGACATATTTGTGTGTGTATTTGATCGTTTAGTAGCACGCTCGAAGCCCAAAGTGTAATTTGCTTGTCCGTTTTGTGTGTGCTTGTCCGCACACACAAGCCTGGGGAACAGCATCTTTCGCGCAGATTATTGTGATTCAACATTTTATCAAACATGTCCCGCAATTTAGCAACAATGAAGACTGCATTTTGAAACAATCACTGATTGTGCTGATTCTGACGTTAAGTTTGGGTTTTAGGGAGGAACGAATGTCCACCGCTGTGAAGGTAAAGAAGTTGAAAGAATAGTTTTACCTCATATCTTCTTTTTTATAATCCTTGGAAGCCAACATCTAAATCAACAATAAAATTGGCTTAATATCACAGACACAGGCCTAAAGTGTAAGCAGGCATTTGATTGTTTAGTTCTGTCCTCTATCATCACAGTTAAACAGGGCTTTCATGTTGCGCGCTCTGTAGCTCCTTCGCGTGAGCGTAATCTCTCTTCTGAATTATGAATAGCAAAAATGCCTCATAGACAAATGTCCTAATATTATTGCATATAAAAACAGCTGTCGACTATGTGGAGATAGAATTTACAAGATAATGTATATATAGCAATAATAAATGTATGTGTATTTTCTTAATTTCCCAAGTATCGATAGCAGAACCGTTAACGTCAGAGCTTATCGATACTCCGGTCTTTCATAATTTAGCACCGGGGCCGAGTTAATAACGGGTTTTGGTACCCATTCCTAATTAAGCCATAGTGTGCTTTTGGTTTTAGTTCGTTTAACAGATACTTTGCCAAAGCAATGATCAAAAAAACAACTTTCATGTTAGATTGAGAAGTTCAATCATATTTTCGGTTGATTATTAAACTGTGGCCGGACAGATTAGACTGTGGCTAGCCTACTTAATGAATGGGAAACACTGTTTGTTTTTCCCAGGTCATGTGCAGTAGTACTGTAGTTCTCTTTCCTATTAAATAAGGACTTGAATAAGGACAGATAAAAAAAGAAAAATTATGTCCATGGTATGTGTAAATTATTCAATTTAATTTAGGAATTATTAAATGTAAATTTCAAGCATTATTTGTGACAGATATTAAGTAATGTGACAACAATGACATTTAGCAAATCCGTATCGAATGCGCTTCCACTTTTAATGCTCAGATGCATAGTAAACCTTTTCCTTTTCTCCTTTTCTTTATTTAATGGTAATATAACACATGATTCAGTAATATAAATCTTAATGCACACCTATTAAATGTGTAAATCTAAAATACAGTGTAGTACTATGTAACCGTAAAACGTAAGCAGACTGTCTTGACATTTACTATGCTGCTTGAATTCGTTCTGAATAACAAACTCACATAAGTTCATAAGTACTAAATTTGCTTCTGTGAATCTGAATTATTTTAACTAGTTTATCTGCCCAACTGCAGAGCTCAATACATGAGGCAATGGGCTCCAACACGTTCACCTTTTAACTTTTCAAGTCTGTGGTTAAAGCATCACTTAGCAGTAAAAGGCAGCTAATACACATTTTTAAGACATAAATTAGGTGATCTACTTCAGGGGTTTTCAACCCTGTCTTGGAGACCCCCCAGCACTACATGTTTTGTATGTCTCCCTTATGAGACACACCCAGTTCAGGTCTTCTCTACTAAGCAGTCTCTAATGAGCTGATGAGTTGAATCAGGTGTGTTAGATGAAGAAGACATACAAAATGTGCAGGGTTGTGGGGCCTCAAGGACAGGTTTGAAAACCGCTGATCTACATAAATTCTCTATATTAATTTATATATTAATGACATTTTAGGAGAAAATCTGAAAAATAATGGGCGTGTCAGTCCTAAATGTAGGACTCCTACATTTTTGCTCTAAGAATATTTCACAAAGCGTTTTAGCGCTAAAACTAGCTCCTACATCTGTGAAACGTCAGGAGTAGTGAAGAGGACTCCTAAGTCACTAAGACCAAATCACAAACTCTCCTCCCTGCTGAAAAACAAAAAACACACAATACAAACCATCACATAAATTCTAATGGTTTCCACTACAAATACCATTACAAACATTACAAACCATAAACTTTTAACCATTAAAAGCATTAAAAACTGGGTTCCTGTAGTGTGGTTTGGGACATATTCCATTAGGATTTAGTGGTTTTAACAAGCTACCAATAAAAGGTGACCAATTTACCAGTAGAAACCCACAGGCTCCACAGTTACCATTAGAACCAATACAATATTTGAATACGGCAACATAATTTTGCACTCTTTAATATTTCCATGAATAAATCTCTGACAGAGACCCCTCCCCTTTCAGCCAATCACTGTGTGCATAGTTAGTAAGCATGCTGACATCATCCATAGCAACGAGGTCAACCCACCCTTACTCTCAGTTTAAGACTTCTCTCTATTCTCTATTTAGGAGAACTCTTAGTGGTAAGATAAAGTGTTTTGTAAATATGGGCCCTGTTTTACAAAACTTTAAGAATTTTCCCATACATTTGTCATATATCACTGAAAATGGGAGAATCTCAGCTTTAATGGCACATAGTCGGAATAATTATTTTTCAAATGTGTTGCAGTTTTAAATATAAGCTTTTCTTTACATTTTTTACATTTACATTTTCTTTACATTGGAATCAGTTTAAGTTCAAATTAATCAGGTAATAGCTGATTAATCACCTCACTCACAGAATAAATGATGACAGAATAAAACTAAAAGTTGTGTTCCTGCATATCTGTTATCCGTTTATCTGCATATTTGGTCATTTATTCAGCTGTAGTGTGATGTAGTCATATTTTGCGATTTGTCCACTAATTAAATAATTTTAACCACAGTTAATTGTAATTCATGGATTTATTTTCTGTAGACTTTCAAACTGCAGTATCACTGAAGAAGATTATCTAGCTCTGGCTTCAGCTCTGAGATCAAACCGTTCACACCTGACAGAGCTGGATCTCACAGGAAATGATCCTGGACAATCAGGAGTGAAGGAGCTCAGTGATTTACTACAGGATCCAGACTGTCAACTGAAGACACTGCGGTGAGTGTTCTTAAAATAATAGTCTTAAAAAAGTTTCAAATTAAATAAATTAAACTGTTAAAAAGACAATTGTAAGAGCTATAAAATGACTAAAGGCTTTTCACAAGCTTGTGAAAATAAATCACTGTATAGCAGGTAATGTATGTACATTTACTGTGTCCAGGTTGTTACAAAGTCCTGATGCAGAAGAAGCCTGTAAATATCTGACTGAAGTTCTTCACATTAAAAACCCGTTACTCCTGAGAGAGCTGAATCTGAGTGAACGTGAACTAGAAGACACACGAGTGAATCAGATCGCTGCTCTACTGCAGGATAAACACTGTAAACTCAACACACTGATGTGAGTATTGTGTTCATTTATTATTGTAGATATACAGTATGTTATAGAAATCAGGTGACCAAAACACAGTAATTCTCAGTAATCACTAAATGTTAGCATGCATGCACTTTGTGTTTGTAAATTCTCTCTCTCATGTTTAATATTTTAGGCTGCGTAAGTGTGGTCTAACAGAGGAAAGCTGTTCAGCTCTCGCTACAGTCCTGAGATCAAACTCCAGTCTGAAAGATCTTGACATGAGCAACAATAATCTGCAGGATTCAGGAGTAAAGAAACTCCAGAACGGATTAGAAAATACAAACTGCACACTGCAGAAACTCAGGTGAGTTCAATGAATGAATATTTAATTTTAATAATAATATAGTTTTTGTATTAAGGTGATTATACACAGGGCAACTTTTTGAGCAATGTTGCAGAGCAATGTTGTTTGGGCACTTTCCCATTGAGAATGGGCAACAAACTTCTGTCTGGATAATTAGATCAGTCATGTTCCCTGTGTGTGTTTGCCCGTTGATAGCATCATTGCCCAGCAATATTTCTCAAAAAGTTGCCTTGTGTATCATAACCTTTAGTTTGTTTTTGTTTTTTTCCTCAAATGTTTTATGAAATAATGTTAAGTATGTGTTTTAAGGTTTTATCTTAAAGTTTTTATTAATAATTATTTTTACTCTCAAAGTTTAAACTTGATTTTCTTAAAAATAGTGTACATACATGTTACTCACATATCACTGTACAACAGTTTGTGCTGAATGTAGTGTGAAGAGACTTTTGCTGTTAACCCTTTCACACAAGTTTCAAATATTCTAGCTGACCCTCCAGCGTCACCTTATTATATCCATGGTGACGCATCCTTTGTCACGTGACACACCATAGCCACAGTACACTGTAAAAACTGACTTATCTTACTTAGTATTTTTGTCTTGTTTCTAGTCAAAATATCTAAAATAATTCTTAAACCAAGATACTTTTACTAGATAAGCAAAAAGACTTAAGATATTTAGTCTTGTTTCCAGGGGGGTGGAAAAAAACTAAATTAAGTGCATTTTGCTTAAAACAAGTAA
>NW_015536739.1:160795-165210 GCF_001515605.1 Sinocyclocheilus anshuiensis | reverse complement strand
ATTTTGTCCCCCCCCCCCCATTCAAGTCATTTTGCTTATCTAGTAAAAGTATCTTGATTTAAGAATTTTTAGATATTCTGACTAGAAACAAGACAAAATACTAAGTAAGATAAGCCATCTTTGCAGTGTAGTGCTGTATGACAGATTTTCAGATCATTGCTATTTAGTTTTTCCTTTTTTATTCAAAATATTCACAAACTTGTTAACTATGCCAATGATCTGATATTCCGATTCTCAAGTATGTGTTTTGTCGTTTACAAACCTTTATAATGATCTTATTAGTTGATTTATAATGCATGATGGGTGCTGCCATATTAGTTAGTGTTGCAATTTAGAGAATCGTATCTGTCACATTTACAACACGGAAATTCATCCATTTCTCCCAAAATACATGAAAGAAAGTGGCTGGTGAAATGGGAGAAAAATAGAGGGAACTTTATAGTTACCACAATGTGTATCCGATATGAATAAACAACATCATCAAATTATAATTGAAAGGATTGTTATTGCCGCTTCCATAGACATCAGTGTGTATTTTACAAACTTACATAAATGTATTGTTTTGCTAGCACTTATGTGTATTTAAATGTCTGAAGCCTAAAATAAATATTGTGTGGCTAAAAACACTGCATAGTTGAGATATATGACAAGTGCTGAGCGTGTCTGTTTCTGGCTCAGTATCAGCCAAAGCACGCAAGCACATTTGAATCTGGCAGTTATGTAACGTCACTGTGCATTTTAAATCCCATATGTGGACTGTAATCCCAAGGTCACACAAATAATGATGTCTTAATAACAATCTCACAATAGAAAATAAATAATAATGGCTGTATATTAAAAAAGGTCAAATCTCTTTTCTGTAGACTTTCAGACTGCAGTATCACTGAAGAAGGTTATAAAGCTCTGGCTTCAGCTCTGAGATCAAACCCTTCACACCTGATAGAGCTGGATCTCACAGGAAATGATCCTGGACAATCAGGAGTGAAGCAGCTCAGTGATTTACTACAGGATCCAGACTATTCGCTGAAAACACTAAGGTGAGCCGTGATTAAATGATACAATGAGTTGCTGTTGAATTAATACAAATTATTATTTCACTAATGCAATCTGTTGCATTAAAGTAAATTCAAGATAAACAATTTCTCATTTCCCATCAGAATCAGATATTATTTTTATTACACCAAGTTTAGTTGAATTGAATCCTGCTTCATCTTCTCTTCTGTAGGTTTTTGGGTCCTGCTGCAGATGAAGCCTGTCAGTATGTGACTGGAATTGTGGGTAAAAACCTGTTACTCCTGAGAGAGCTGAATCTGAGTGAACTTAAACTAGGACATTATGGATTAATGAAACTTATTACGGTACTGCAGGACAAACACTGTAAACTCAACACACTGATGTAAGTTTGATCATTATTATGACAATTTTAGTACTTATGAACTTGCTGTTGGATGGTTTATATATTGTTTGCCAGAAAGTGTTGACTTATAACTATTGGTAAATATTTAGTTGTTGTTGTTATTGTTAATGGTGTAATTGTGTTTCCTCTTAACACAGTCTGAATAACAGCGATATCACAGAAGAAGATTGTCGTTTATTGGCTGAAGCTTTAAATTCAAACCCTTCAAATCTGACAGAACTGAATCTGAGTGGGACTAAACTCAGAAACTCAGGAATGAAGATCTTCTCGACTCTGTTTAAGAATGAACAATGTAGACTGAAAAAGCTGAAGTAAGTAATTTAGTCAATTTGTAAAACAAAGGCCAACTACTAAAAATAATTTTATTATGAAATTCTCATATTGGTGGACTAAAGTAGTAATAGCCAAATCTACTAGTTCCATAATTATATGTATAGCTTATTTGTTTACTTTCTTATACAGGTTTAATTGCATCAGTATAACAGCAGAAGGTTGTGCTGCTCTGGCGTCAGCATTTCATTCAAACCCTTCAAACCTGAAAGAGCTGGATCTGAGTGGAAATAAACTAGAAAACTCAGGAGTGACTGAAATCTCCACTCTACTGGCAAACTCTCAGTGCACACTGCAGATACTCAGGTTAGGTTTTGGTGAATTTAAACATGAACAGAACATTTCTGTCAGCAATATCACTTTTGTACGTAAACCATTTAGTATGTATCTGTCTTGAAACATTTCATAAATATTGACAAATGCACATTTTTGGAGAGCTGAGAATTATAAATATTGTAATCTGAAAAATTAAAACTAGTTTTTACTAAATGAGTAAGAACATTTGAGACTTTTTTTTCTTGCTGTTGTTTTTTGCCTCTAGACTTTCAGACTGCAGTATCACTGAAGAAGGTTATAAAGCTCTGGCTTCAGCTCTGAGATCAAACCCTTCACACCTGATAGAGCTGGATCTCACAGGAAATGATCCTGGACAATCAGGAGTGAAGCAGCTCAGTGATTTACTACAGGATCCAGACTATTCGCTGAAAACACTAAGGTGAGCCGTGATTAAATGATACAATGAGTTGCTGTTGAATTAATACAAATTATTATTTCACTAATGCAATCTGTTGCATTAAAGTAAATTCAAGATAAACAATTTCTCATTTCCCATCAGAATCAGATATTATTTTTATTACACCAAGTTTAGTTGAATTGAATCCTGCTTCATCTTCTCTTCTGTAGGTTTTTGGGTCCTGCTGCAGATGAAGCCTGTCAGTATGTGACTGGAATTGTGGGTAAAAACCTGTTACTCCTGAGAGAGCTGAATCTGAGTGAACTTAAACTAGGACATTATGGATTAATGAAACTTATTACGGTACTGCAGGACAAACACTGTAAACTCAACACGTTTTTCATTACCTCAAGATTAGTTTAATTGAATCCTGCTTCATCTTCTCTTCTGCAGGTTTTTGGGTCCTGCTGCAGATGAAGGCTGTCAGTATGTGACTGGAATTGTGGATAAAAACCCGTTACTCCTGAGAGAGCTGAATCTGAGTGAACATGAACTAGGAGACACACGAGTGAATCAGATCGCTGCTCTACTGCAGGATAAACACTGTAAACTCAACACACTGATGTGAGTATTTTCACATGGTTTAATACTTTATAAAATACCCTTAACGTATAATATTGTTTGATATTTCATTTTCTAAATACTGGCATTGTGATTATTTTTTTAGAGGACTAAGATTAGTTGAGCCATCATATAGATTTATCCTTCTTTAGGTATTGGTTGTGTGTTGTGAATGAAATAATCTGAAGAATGTTTCCAGTCTTTTTGTTTTTTGTTTTCACTCTCACTCTCTCTTTTCCTCTGCAGATTGAAAAATAACAATATTACAGCAGAAGGTTGTGCTGCTCTGACTTCAGCATTTAATTTAAATCCTTCTAACCTGATAAAGCTGGATCTGAGTGGAAATAAACTAGAAAACTCAGGGATACAGACGATCTGTCTTCTGTTGAAAAGCACAGAATGCAAATTGGAAAAACTAAAGTGTGTATTTTCATTAATGTACATTTCTACATTTGAATTTATAGTGTTAATTTGATTAGATTACCCGAAAAAAACCAAACCTGGAGGCTATAATTTCAGTTACTGTCTGTACTCACCTTAGCAAAATCCCCAGAGTTAAATCAACTCTTCTCAGAGTACATATTGTCCCAATCTACAGAGTGTTAAATTAACACTGAAGCCGAGTTAAAGTTAATGGAAGAATTAAGCAATTAATTAATTGATGAGTGAGCATTAGTAAAGAAAATTTTTCTAACTTGTTGATAATTTCTCTAACTATTATTTAGCATCACAATATTGGTTTGAACTTTAAGTGTTCTTCATTTTGTTTATTTAGCACAGAACATGCAATACCTAACAGCTTCTTTCATATACAGAGTTTCAGACTGCAGTATCACTGAAGAAGGTTATAAAGCTCTGGCTTCAGCTCTGAGATCAAACCCTTCACACCTGATAGAGCTGGATCTCACAGGAAATGATCCTGGACAATCAGGAGTGAAGCAGCTCAATGATTTACTACAGGATAAACACTATAAATTGAAGACCATCAGGTGATTAAAACTTTCAAATACTTGTTAAAATTGTAAATTTCAAATAACATTTCTGGAACCATGCTGCAACAATAATCAGTTGACAAGCTGTTTCTTGTTTTGATCCAGTGTTTAATTAATCACATCATATGCCATATGGAAGATTATAACTGACAGAAACATGTATTTCTTTGCATTAGCAAGTAAAATTGCTTTTAGTATTATTTTTAAAATGCCCCCATTCAAGTTGTGGTAAACATATCTTTTTGCTGTGAGATCTTTACTGATTTTTATAAGGTAAACATAACTTTTATATTAGTAATATTTCAAGATGAACACTTACTGGGCTAAAGCAACATAAGTTTGCTTGATTATTTACACATCAGGTTTTTTTTTTAATGAAAAT
>NW_015536739.1:139411-159179 GCF_001515605.1 Sinocyclocheilus anshuiensis | reverse complement strand
TTTTTTTTTAATGAAAATTATATATCAAATATGAAACATCAGGGTTTTGAGGGACGTTTATTTGTTTATCTCTGAATCCCAAAAAAACAAAACAAAACAAAAAAACCCAAAGAGCTTTGATAATACAATTTAAATATAATTTCACTAAGACACATTATTTGGACATATAGAATGACAACTGATATTTATATGTGTTTTATTAAAGTAGTCTGCTTTACTGTTATAAAGATCTCACTGACATTATATTATAAGCTTTTAACATTTTATATTTTCTCAGTTTGGGCCTCTGAATAAAATTTTAACAACAATGTTATGTTTACACTTGCTAATATCATGTTCTCTTTAAACGAAGTTTAAAAAACTGAGTAACATTTAAATTGAGCTAGGAACAACTAAAAACCAAAGGGAACCTCACACTAATACATTAACTATGGAAACATATTAGTGGGGATGATCTGTGTTTGCTGAACTCCACCTGTAAGCAGGATGGGAGCAGCAAACAGTATAAAATTACAACAAGATTATCTAATCTAAAATTCTCTTCTACTTCCTGTAGGTTTTTGAAAAGTCCTTAAGAATTTCAACACAATCATACCACTGAATTTCATTTCCAATACAAGTGTCATGACAAAATAATAATTGCTTCAATAATTTGAAAATAAGTACATCCTACTGTAGAAATGCACAATACATAAAATTAAGATGAAATTATATTAAAAAAACATAATAAGAATATAATAATAATAATTAATAAAAATATAATTCCTTTAGGTTTCTGAAAAGTGCTGCTGCACTCGAAGCGTGTAAGTATCTCACAAAAGTTCTGGGTAAAAGTCCATTACTTCTGACAGAACTGGATCTGAGTGAAGATAAATTAGGAGATCTGGATTGGGAGAAACTCTCAGCTCTTTTGAGGGACTCTCATTGCAAACTGGAGACAATGAAGTGAGTCTACATGATTTTATAGGCAAGGTTATTCATGTAGAACATGTATGCAAATTCAAAGTGCTATACAAAAAAAGTTAACAATTTTCATAAAAGGTGTATAAGAAATGTAAAACATATTTTAATTGAAATAAGAGAAAAATACAGCAATAAAATAATACAGTGCAATCAGTAAATCCAGCACAGTGCTCAGATAATACACTGTTAAACAGTGTTTATAGTCTGGATTTGAATGTGCCTACTGACTTTTCTTGTGTTGTTGAACATAAACAAACCTTGTTCTGAACCTTAGTATTTCTGTATGTAAATGTAAAATGGCTTGTATAATCCTTTTTTTTATTTTTTATGCATCTCTTGTATTTTTGTAACTCAGTTTTTGCCATTATGTATTTCTAACTGGCTCAACCCTATTTTATTCATTTATCATATCCTCATTGTCTCTTAGTAATTGGCCACTGAATAAATTAACAGGTAATAATACTATAAAAGCAATTCTAACTGTACATGGAAGCCAATGTTAGAACCTGAGTGTGATGCTCTGGTTCTGGTCATAATCCTGGAAGCATTGTGCTCTGTATGAGCTGCAGCTGTCAAATGGTCTTTTTGGGAAGGCAGGTGATTGTAAGTGATGTGATTATAGTCCATTTTGCTAGTTATAAAAGCATGAAACAATTTTATCAAGTAGTAGTGGGATCTAAAAATCATCTATGTCTTGCTATATCTTGATATGATAGTTTGCTGATTAAGTTATTACTTGACATAACTACTGAAATCCTAAATCACACCTATATTCTTGACTTGATGTTTTGTTTTGTGATCCCTAAAATTCTGGATTTACCAAAGTTTTGGGTTAACCTTGAGAATTTCATCCTTTTTGCCAAATACAATAACCACTGTTTTTCTCGGTTATTTAAAGGAAGAATTGGTGCATCCAACTGTTACTTTGGTCAATACACTGGCTCAAGGAGTCAGTGGGACTGTAGTCACTGGGTGATAGACTTAGGTAGATCTGGATGTCATCTGCATAGCTGTGATGATCAGTTTGGTTCTTTTTTATTATTTTGCCTAGTGAAACCATATACAAGTTAAACAGGAACAGTGCAAGAATCAAGCCTTGTGGAACTTTCTATTCAGATTTATGGTCACCGGTGTTCACACAGTAACCCCTCTCTTCTAACTATGACCTGAACTTTATGATTATTTTCTTAAAGCCCTGCATATATAATATAAATGCATATATAATATATGTAGCTTCCTTAAAGCTACATATATAATATATAATATAATATAATACATTATAACTTCTTTATTCATTATAAAGACTATCAGCCATGTGTGGGGAAACATACTGGGCCTCATTTATCAATCTAATGTAAAAAAGAGCACAGATCCGTGCGCACAAATCAACTTACGACTTCACGTGTGATTCATGACACGTTCGTATGCCGCCAATCTCATACGAATGATTGCATGTTGATAAATGTGGCGGCAGAAAACAATCGGCATTTGAATATCACGCCCCTAAAAACACCCTGGTTTAGAAGCCTCGCCCCTAGAGTTTACGACACAGAGAAACGAAGAGAGGAAGTAATCTCATCAAAGAGAAATTGATCTTACTCCAAAAACAACCGTTTACCTTGTAATTCCAAACAATTAGGCTACATTAATTTATGTAATTTATATTAAAATACTGGTAAATATAAACAACCTATTTAGTTCCCCTCACTCTACAACAAATATTTTAAATTTAACGGTAACAAGAATGAAAAATAATTATAAAATTATATATTAAACTATTAAATAAAACACAAATTAGGCTATAGTGGCATTCTGTAACGATTCAATCCACTGAAGGCGAGAATAGTGAGAACCCAAGTGCAGTTTATTTACAAGGTAATCCAAACAATAATCCAAACTTGACATGACTAGGCATGAACAGACTAGACGTGGCATGAACAGACTAGACGTGGCATGAACAGACTAGACGTGGCATGAACAGACTAGACGTGGCACCGCCGCCTGATGAGGTGCAGCTGTGACCGATCAGCCTGTGATGATGATGGCCAGGTGCTCCTCGCTTGTTTCCAGGGTGACGCTGATGAAGCCTCGGGATGCTCGTCACACTACATATATAATATATTATATAATATAATACATTATAACTTCTTTATTCATTATAAAGTCTATCAGCCATGTGTGGGTAAACATACTGGGCCTCATTTATCAATCTAACGTAGAAAAGAGCGCTCTACAACAAATATTTTAAATTTAACGGTAACAAGAATGAAAAATAAGTAATTATAAAATTATATATTAAACTATTAAATAAAACACAAATTAGGCTATAGTGGCATTCAGCTCACGAGCCTGTCTATATATTGTGTGCGATCCTCTTTATTTTATTCCTTTTATAGACTTAATTTCTTTTTTTTCTCCTTTCACAGAAGCGCTGAAGGTGCATGATGCGACGATTGAATCCTCGTGGTCTTGTTTACGCTGCTATTCGCGCATATAAAGCTAAAGACATTCTAATAAAAAAAAAAGACATTCTAATCTTACTGGTTAACTATCAACTAATGAGCTTCAGTTGATGGTCAGGAAAATAAAAATGAACAAAATGCTGTCATTCTACAATTCTCCACCATATTTACATGCTGCGCGCAAGTTCAGGTACTTGCGTACACGAGTTGAGACCAGACGTGAGATTTGATCGTAGCCACCGCTCACGTCCATATTGATAAATTCCAAGTTTCAATATGGACAAAATGGTCGTACGATCATTTCGTAGATGAGGCCCATTATATGTATTTTTTTCCTCCAACATGAGGGCAAGGGAAGCATGACACTGACAGCATGAAACAATTACAAAATAAAAGACATGATGAACATGAAACAAAACCCAAACACCAAACCCCACATTACACATTCATTATAAACAGCATACACATGTCAAGCAAAACTGAAACGGCATTGGGCTCACGAGCCTGTCTATATATTGTGTGCGATCCTCTTTATTTTATTCCTTTTATAGACTTAATTTCTTTTTTTTCTCCTTTCACAGAAGCGCTGAAGGTGCATGATGCGACGATTGAATCCTCGTGGTCTTGTTTACGCTGCTATTCGCGCATTTAAAGCTAAAGACATTCTAATAAAAAAAAAAGACATTCTAATCTTACTGGTTAACTATCAACTAATGAGCTTCAGTTGATGGTCAGGAAAATAAAAATGAACAAAATGCTGTCATTCTACAATTCTCCACCATATTTACATGCTGCGCGCAAGTTCAGGTACTTGCGTACACGAGTTGAGACCAGACGTGAGATTTGATCGTAGCCACTGCTCACATCCATATTGATAAATTCCACGTTTTGCATTGAATCACAAAAACGAACGTAGCCTATACTTGTTGCACAGTTTTTTTTTTCCTTTTGTTAATTATATTATAGCCTATTGTATATTTTGTGTGGTCCTATTTATTTTATTCCTTTTATAGACTTAATTTCTTTTTTTCTCCTTTCACAGAAGCGCTGCAGGTGCATGATGCGACGATTGAATCCTCGTGGTCTTGTTTACGCTGCTATTCGTGCATATAAAGCTAAAGACGTTCTAATCTTACTGGTTAACTATCAACTAATGAGCTTCAGTTGACGGTCAGGAAAATAAAAAATGAACAAAATGCTGTCATTCTGCAATTCTCCACCATATTTACATGCTGCGCGCAAGTTCAGGTACTTGCGTACACGAGCTGAGACCAGACGTGAGATTTGATTGTAGCCACCGCTCACGTCCATATTGATCAATTCCACGTTTTGCATTGAAACGACCGTACGCCCAATTTTCTGTCATACGTTCGTTTCGTAAATGAGGCCCACTGTATAAAGACCTATTGATCTAATTTGTGTTAAATATTATTATTTATTTTTTTTGTATTTAGGCTTCAGATATGAAGAGCTGTTGATCTGATGTGTGTTGAACATGTGCTGAATAATAATAATCAAGCATCATGTTAGTTCAGGCAGGCCATGTCAGTCAAGCTCGCATCAGCTGATAGTCGTGTACCAATCCAGTCTTGACACTTATCACAGCGCTCCATTTAATTCTGTTCTTTCAGCATCTCTTTTATCGCATCGCTGCTTACAATCAAACTCCCTCCTTCAACCCCAACACTAACAGTATGCAATATAACTGTAATAAATATACTTGACGAAAGTGGTCCTGACTGAAATGCTGTTTTTGTGTTCAGGCTGAATAATTGTGAGCTGACAGAGAAAAGCTGTTCAGTTCTAGCTACTGTTCTCTCCTCCAAAACCATCCTGAAAGAGATGAACCTGAACAACAGCCGTCTGCTGGACTCAGGAGTCAAAGAGATCTGTGAGGGACTGAAGAATCCTGTGTGTGAGCTGAAGATACTCAAGTGAGTACATTTCACCATCAGTTACACTCAACACAACAGGAATCACAAAATATAGTATTTATTAAATCTTATATTAAACCACTAGGAGAGGACAAAATATAAAATTAACTATGCTGGTCAGTGCGGGTAATTTAACATATTAAGCATTTCTATTGTGGGAGATCCCCAACCCACACAGGGGCGAATTCTGTTCTTTCAGCATCTCTTTTATCGCATCGCTGCTTACAATCAAACTCCCTCCTTCAACCCCAACACTAACAGTATGCAATATAACTGTAATAAATATACTTGACGAAAGTGGTCCTGACTGAAATGCTGTTTTTGTGTTCAGGCTGAATAATTGTGAGCTGACAGAGAAAAGCTGTTCAGTTCTAGCTACTGTTCTCTCCTCCAAAACCATCCTGAAAGAGATGAACCTGAACAACAGCCGTCTGCTGGACTCAGGAGTCAAAGAGATCTGTGAGGGACTGAAGAATCCTGTGTGTGAGCTGAAGATACTCAAGTGAGTACATTTCACCATCAGTTACACTCAACACAACAGGAATCACAAAATATATTATTTATTAAATCTTATATTAAACCGCTAGGAGAGGACAAAATATAAAATTAACTATGCTGGTCAGTGCGGGTAATTTAACATATTAAGCATTTCTTTTGTGGGAGATCCCCAACCCACAGGGGCGGATTTAGTGAATTTTGAAAATTCATTTGTACATTGAAGACAGTTCACAAGCGGCTTGCTTTTTATGGATTTTTGTTATTTAGGACACTGTGTAGAATAATTGATTAATCAACTGAATGTTTCATTTTTATTTCTTTTCTAGATTTTCAAACTGCAGTATCACTGAAGAAGGTTATAAAGCTCTGGCTTCAGCTCTGAGATCAAACCCTTCACACCTGATAGAGCTGGATCTCACAGGAAATGATCCTGGACAATCAGGAGTGAAGCAGCTCAGTGATTTACTACAGGATCCAAACTATCAGCTGAAGACACTGAGGTGAGAGATGATGAAATAATACTTAAATGATGTGCTGGTGAATTATTTATAGAAAAAAATATTTCACTAATGCAATATGATGCATAAAAGTAAATACAACCATTTCACACATTTATCCATCAGATTTGGCTGCTATTTTTCATTACTCCAATTTTAATGGAGAACTGAACTGAATCCTGCTTTATCTTCTCTTCTCCAGGTTTTTGGGTCCTGCTGCAGATGAAGCCTGTCAGGATGTGAATAGAGTTCTGGGTGAAAACCTGTTACTCCTGAGAGAACTGAATCTGAGTGAACATGAACTAGGACTCTTAGGACTGAAGAAAGTTGCTACGGTACTGCAGGACAAACACTGTAAACTCAACACACTGATGTAAGTTTTATCATTATTATGACAATTTCAATACTTATGAACTTTCTGCTGGATGTTTTATATATAGTTTACCACTTCTAACAACTAACTCTTTAGTATTTAACAAATATTTAGTTTAAACTGTAACTGAAACAGTTTTTCTCTTAACACAGTCTGAATAACAGCAATATCACAGAAGAAGATTGTCGTTTATTGGCTGCAGCTTTAAATTCAAACCCTTCGAATCTGACAGAACTGAATCTGAGTCAGACTACACTCAAAAATTCAGTAATGAAGTTCTTCTCGACTCTGTTTAAGAATGAACAGTGTGGACTGAAAAAACTGAAGTAAGTAATTTAGTCAATGTGTTAAAGGACAACTACTGAAAAACTATTGTCATGTAAATCTCATTTTGGTGGACTAAAGTAATAAGAGACAAAGCTACTAGTTGCATAATAGTATTTATGGCTTTTTCTCTCTGTTCTACAGGTTTAATTGCATCAGTATTACAGCAGAAGGTTGTGCTGCTCTGACTTCAGCATTTAATTCAAATCCTTCAAACCTGATAGAGCTGGATCTGAGTGGAAATAAACTAGAAAACTCTGGAGTGACTGAAATCTCCACTCTACTGGAAAATTCTCAGTGTACACTGCAGATACTCAGGTTTGAATTTGGTGAATTTAAAAATGAATCATTAATATATTTTACAATAGTAAAAAAAACCATTAGTATGCTAAATGAATAATTTTTTATTTATTTTTTGGTCTTCCTCTAGACTCTCAAACTGCAGTATCACTGAAGAAGGTTATAAAGCTCTGGCTTCAGCTCTGAGATCAAACCCTTCACACCTGATAGAGCTGGATCTCACAGGAAATGATCCTGGACAATCAGGAGTGAAGCAGCTCAATGATTTACTACAGGATCCAGACTGTCAACTGAAGACACTCAGGTGAGAGAGATGTGATGAGATAATACAAAAATAAATTATATGCAGTAATTAAAAATATTATTTCACAAATAAAGTCTGCTGCTCAAGATACAATTTCTTCACAAAGTTTAGTTGAATTGAATCCTGTTTCATCTTCTCCTCTGTAGGTTTTTGGGTCCTGCTGCAGATGAAGCCTGTCAGTATGTGACTGGAATTGTGGGTAAAAACCCGTTACTCCTGAGAGAGCTGAATCTGAGTGAACATGAACTAGGAGACACACGAGTGAATCAGATCACTGCTCTACTGCAGGATAAACACTGTAAACTCAACACACTGATGTGAGTATTTTTCATTTTCAGAATGCTGTCATTGCTGTTCTTTAAAGTGTTTGCAGAATAAGAACCATGATATAGATTTATCCTTCTGTTATTAGCTTTGTATTAGTATTGTAGCTGAAATCAGCTGAAGATTGTTTCCTGTCTTTGTTTTCTTTCTCTGCAGGCTGAATAATAACAGTATTACAGCAGAAGGTTGTGCTGCTCTGACTTCAGCATTTAATTCAAATCCTTCAAACCTGATAGAGCTGGATCTGAGTGGAAATAAACTAGAAAACTCAGGAATGAAAAAGATCTGTCATCTGGTAGAAAACAAACAATGCAGATTAGAAAAGCTGAAGTGCGTATTGACATTAATCCAAATTACTATATGTTAATATACAATAATGTTCAATTTATTATTTTCATATAGTTTCACTTAGACTGGGGTTAATGTTCTGCATAACATCTGCTTTTGTGTTTGACTGAAGAATTAAGTTTTAAACACAACATGTGGGTGAATGAATAATGACTATTTACTTTTTGGCAAATGATTAATTTATTAAGTTTTGATTATCAAGGATTTGGTTAATGCATCTATTTATAGATTATTTGGGAGAAAAACTAACTAGATAAGCATACATTTTTGTTAGTTAGAAGTTCTTTATAAAGCTCAGTATCTGTATGATAAACTTTATCTCAACAAAGAAAACTATTATTTTCTGTTCTAGACTTTCAGACTGCAGTATCACTGAAGAAGGTTATAAAGCTCTGGCTTCAGCTCTGAGATCAAACCCTTCACACCTGATAGAGCTGGATCTCACAGGAAATGATCCTGGACAATCAGGAGTGAAGCAGCTCAATGATTTAATACTGGATGGGCGCTATAAATTGAACACCATCAGGTGGAGAAATCTTAACATGTTTAAAAGTTGTACTTTAAAATTAACTTTCTGCAACCATGCTGCAGTGCTGCATCAATAATCAGTTGAGAAGTCATGTCTTCTTTTGATTATTTTTTTTAATCACATCACAGCACATACAATATGCAAGATCAGGAGCATTATATTACATTGTATTAACAGAACAGATGTGTGATTCTTCTGTAATTTTTTTAATATGTTCCACGTGAATAGCAAATTGACCTTAAAAAGTTACTGAACAGTCTACTAAATACTA
This sequence comes from Sinocyclocheilus anshuiensis, assembly GCF_001515605.1. Taxonomy (NCBI): domain Eukaryota; kingdom Metazoa; phylum Chordata; class Actinopteri; order Cypriniformes; family Cyprinidae; genus Sinocyclocheilus; species Sinocyclocheilus anshuiensis. The sequence continues at coordinate 150,052 of NW_015536739.1, read as the reverse complement.
TATTTAAATACATTTATTTCGTGCATGGATTGTGCCATCTAGCGGCTGCATGTGAAGCACGATTAGCATCTTAGCTATATGGTCCACTAATGACTAATACAACCTGTCCTGTACACAGTTTTCATGGTTTCTTTAAGTATCTGAATTTCTTTTTCCAAACTGGCTAAACACCCCCTGACTAAGCCTTTTACAGCAGCCACCCCCAAAACTCTCGAGGAGTGGAGACATAATGTCTCTTGTCCAAAAACCTAAATTCTTAATTCTCTTCTACATCCTGCAGGTTTCTGAAAAGTTCTGCTGCACAGGAAGCGTGCAAGTATCTCACTAAAGTTCTGCGTAAAAGTCCATTATTACTGACAGAACTGGATCTGAGTGAAGATAAATTAGGAGATCTAGATGGAGAGAAACTCTCTGCTCTTTTGATGGACTCTCATAGCAAACTGGAGACAATGAAGTGAGTGAACATGATTTATACATTATAACTTCTGTTTATTCATTATAAAAGACTGTCAGTCACATCTGTGAGCAAAAATAAAGACCTAATGATCTGATGTGTGTTGAATATGTGTTGAAAAAAAAATAATGCTGTTTTTCTGTTTAGGCTGAATAATTGTAAGTGGACAGAGAAAAGCTGTTCAGTTCTAGCTACTGTTCTCTCCTCCAAAACCATCCTGAAAGAGATGAACCTGAACAACAGTCGTCTGCTGGACTCAGGAGTCAAAGAGATCTGTGAGGGACTGAAGAATCCTGTGTGTGAGCTGAAGATACTCAAGTGAGTACATTTCACCAGCAGCTACACTCAACAAAATAACAATCATAATAATATGGTTTAACTAGATATTCTGTTTCCTCTGTCTTTTCCCTTCTGTCAAAACTTTGCGATTTGATTTAATTAATTTAAGAATTGTTTTAATTGACACTTGAAAATTAATTTGTAGCATTCAGTTTTTTTATAATCTCACAGACACTAATTTTAAGTGGCATTTAGGGAACTAGTTGACCACAACACACCCCCACACACACATACTGTATGTATATATTAAAAAAATATGTATATAAGCACATAGCCGCATTACTTGAAAACTCATTGGATAATGCAATGTTCAATTATTATTTTCAGGCTAAGTAAGTGTGATCTAACAGATGAAAGCTGTTCAGCTCTTGCTTCGGTTCTCAGTTCAGACTCCAGCAGTCTGAAGGATCTTGATCTAAGCAATAATAATCTGGAAGATTCAGGAGTGAAGCTGCTCTCAGATGGGCTGAAAGAGAACTGTAAGCTAGAGAAGCTCTGGTGAGTTGCTGTGTAACTCTGGGCCTTTTGTTTGTTTAAATAGTTACTCATCAGTAAGTAAGTAATCATGTCAAAAAGTGTGTGTGCGTGTGTGTGTGTGTGTGTGTGTGTGTGTGTGTTTATATAGCATGTATACGCATGTATAAGCATTATTTTGTTATTGTAATGGCAGGAAGCAAATTTTTTTCTCACCTGAACATTTTCACAATGCTGTAGTTCAATTTTCACAATGTATCATGTGAAAAAATGGTGTAGTCATTCTGTAGTCAGCATTTTGTCCTGTTGCACTGGTTGTCATGACAATGTCAGTTTAGGTTTATGACTGCTGCACATGAGAGCTCACTGACAGAACTAATCCAGTGCTACAAATAAGTACAACAGCATTCCACTGAAACATTCTGGCATGAATGAGAAAAAAAAGAATAACATATAAAAAGTAAATCAGTTAATTTGTTGTTAATTTAAAAAGCACTGCATTACTTTACTCATTGCTTGAAAAAAGTAATCTGACATACAAGTAAACTTTCATTTCTTGAATTTCTAGAATAATTAATTAATCACATAAATGTTCCATTTTCACCCCTGTTCTAGTCTTTCAGACTGCAGTATCACCGAAGAAGGTTATAAAGCTCTGGCTTCAGCTCTGAGATCAAACCCTTCACACCTGATAGAGCTGGATCTCACAGGAAATGATCCTGGACCATCAGGAGTGAAGCAGCTCAATGATTTACTACAGGATCCAAACTGTCAGCTGAAGACACTGAGGTGAGATTACAATGTTCAGTGCATCAAGTGACCGACTGCTAAATTCAGAGTCAGACCTGATTTCACGCTTAGGCTGGCACTTAGCCAGAGATGAATGCGCTCAGTGCTTGGCGTCACAATGCATCACAACTATGCAGTATTTTCAACCACATAATATTTATTTTAGGCTTCAGACATTTAGATACACATAAGTTCTAGCAAAAAAAAATGTAGTTTGTAAAATACACATTAACGTCTATGGGATCAGCGATAATGATCCTTTCAACTATATTTTGATGTGTTTTATTAATATAATGTAGGTAACAATAAAGTTTATTCTATTCTTCTCACAATTCACCAGCCACTTACTGTCACGTTAACACTCAGTTTAGATGTCGTTGTTTTCAGTTTGCACCATTTTCCTTAGTTTGTTGTCATTGTTGTTAATTGATTTGTAATTTGGCTCAGCTGTGTTCAGTTAATTTTCACCAGTACTTAAGTTCTCTCAGTTTCTGTTCAGTGGGTCTGACCACGTTAATGCTTTGTAGATGTTACCTGTGTATTCTATGGACTGAGTGCTATATTAAAAATACTACTGTTTCTTCATCATCATTGTGTTCGTTTTTGAGTTAACTACAAACCGTGACACTTACTTTCATGTCTTTCACAAAGTAATATGGCGGAACACATCGCCCATTATAGATCAACTAATATGATCATTATATAAATAATCAAATATATTTACTAGCACATATTTGACAATTGGAATATCAGATGTTTCGTAATATAGTTAACATGTTTGTGAATATTTTGAATAAAAAAGGGAAAACTAAATAAATGCAATACATTGCGATACACACGCATACAGAGCTAGAGTTAATGCAGTCTGTCATGTGACAAGTATGACACGTCACCATGGAAACAATACACATTCTAAAATAACAGTTGCGTTAAACCAAAGACTATAGAATACCCAAGACATGTCACTCGTATAGTTTTGAATGGGGAAAAATGCAACGCTCAATCGCAGGAAGCCCCACCTTCTGAATGAAAGAGCCAATCGCTAATCGGTAAAGTCAGCGCGTCACTGCAGCTGCCGTTAGAAGTCCCGGTTGCTAGAGAAACAGTCATCGCTCTGAGACGTGCGCTTATGGTGCGTTCAAGTCATGTCGGATAGATCGTATTTACGAGTTGAACGCACATGAACGCCACCACAAAGTCGTTATTAGGAGTGGGAAACTCAAAATTTTCTTTAAGCCCCGAGTTTCCGAGTTGGGGGCGGGTCAATGAGAAACATGGCGGAATTGATGGATGCAACGTCTGTAGTTGATGGTAAATTTTTGTTTAAATTGATAGTTTAGTTGTCCTATAAAGATTGCCAAAGTAAAACACAAATCACAATACTTATAGGTATTAAGCAGTGACATTGTCAGGCTTTTTATTTACAAAAAGTAAGCTTTTTGAATGTGGCAGGATTGTAATGTAACAATTAATAACAAGTTTTTATGCGATACAGATTAAAGTGGCTTCATAAATTACTTTTTAAAAAAATTAAAAACGCAAAACACACCTGATGCGAATTCTTTGCTCTTCATTTTCTATAAGCAGAGTTAACAGACCTTGTTGTATTTTCTCGTAATTTATTAAAAGAAGGTACACCGCCATCTTGTGCCGACTAAACTGACTTGAATGCACCTGATGTCATAATTACGACTTGTCAACTCGTAAGTACGAACGTCCCAGGAGGACTTGAACGCAGCAATAGGACTGTGCATGCGCACTGGCTGATCTAGCCTGAAAAAAATAAGCTTTTTATAACGCTATTTGAGCAAAAGAAACAACATTTATGACACAGTTGTTGTCAGATTTCTTTGGTGATTTCAAATATGAAATTTAATCGTAAGCTTAGTGAACAGTTTTGGAGAATTTGATGTTTCCCCATACAAAGAGATAGGAGCTGCACTTGCATGCCCGAGAGGCGTTTCAAAGATGGCCGCCGAGTGACATGACTTGTCTTAAAGAGACTTTGGTTAAACTCACACTGGGAGCTCAGCTAGAATATTTTAAACGTATGTGTGAAAGGGTTAATATTAGACTATTATTAAAAAAGACTATTAGGGTTCTAAGCAAAAAATGTTATACCTTTTTTTGTGTGCAGGTTTTTGAGTCCTGCTGCAGATGAAGCCTGTCAGTTTGTGACTGGAATTGTGGGTAAAAACCCGTTACTCCTGAGAGAGCTGAATCTGAGTAAATGTGAACTAGGAGACACACGAGTGAATCAGATCGCTACTCTACTGCGGGATAGACACTGTAAACTCAACACACTGACGTGAGTATTGCACATTGTTTTATACTTTACAGTATACAGTATACGTATCTTTGAAACAGAATAACAGTTTATATTACATTTTGATAATTGTCATTGAAATTTTTTTTAAACTCTTATTTGTATAGAAAGCCATTAGGACTCACATTAGCACAGTTGATGAAAACATCAATCATAAAAATGAATGAATGTGACATAGAGGTTACGCAGCTAAATATAGTGAATCCCAGTTAAAGTGCAAAAAAACACTAATGCTTATTTCATTTAAACCTGTTATCATGACCCTAATTTGTTGGTGAGTCCTCACAACAATCACAAACATTAGACTGAATGTTGCTGCAGCTTTATAAACACAGTTGCATAAAGGCCACCGTTTAGCATTTCGCTCCTGCATATGAATGCAAGGCATGTTAAACATGAGGCTTAGTTTAAAACATGTTTATAGTTGCTCATTTAGAAATTAATAAGGCAGACCATGCAATATTCACAATGAAATGAGTAAAAGAGAATTCACTTATCTTAGATGTTGATTTTAGATGCTTTCTGAAGCGTGCTGCAACTGCTACAGCAAGCAACGAGTATTTGAATGTTGTGCAGCAGCTTATTGGCTGCTGATGCGAAAGAAACCAATCAGCTGCGCCATGTGAATAATGATGTGATTATATTAGATTGAGTGCCATGCGCCTTGTAGTTTCATGACAGAGCTTTGTATTTATTGACATGTTAAAGCTAAAAAGAATAATGCTGAATGAGAAAATGAAGATTGTAACATGCTTGTTAAGTTATTAAAAGCACAATAAACTGTGCTAGAGAACTGCATTCTCTATTCACAAGCTTTCAGGTGGCCCTGTATGCATGTACAATACAATACACTATATTTACATATTACACATTATGTATCAAAATGCCTGACTTGGCGTGTATTCAGGTAAACAGTCAGATTTGTCTAAAGTGAGCGTAAACAGTTGGGAGAAAATCAGATGTGTATCAATAAATTAAATCTGTGCATTTAGTATTAAAGTGACAGCAACCTAATATACCTGCTGCTCTTTACTGAAAAACTTTTGTAGCATATTTAATTTATGCAGTCTCCACAGTTTTATTTTATTTCATATTTAATGACGCCCTTTTTTTTAGTATTTTGTACTTGAATATTAGGCTACATAAAAAAACAACTAATTTGCGTCTTTGTTCTGGTGGGTTTATTTGTCTTATTGCTTGTAATTTGATTTTGCTTTTATCACAGATTGTTTACTTATTTACTTAATTGCTTAAGAAGATTTTACTTATATTAGGCTAGGTTTGCTGTGGCATTGAAAAGCATGTTGTGTCAGAAGAGAGTCCCAATGTCTTTGCTTTAAAACCCTTTCTGTTAATGAAGTTGTGTGTTGTGGCTAAAATATTCCAAATAATTTTTCCTGTCTTTGTTTTCTTTCTCTGCAGGCTAAATAATAACAGTATTACAGAAAAAGGTTTTGCTGCTCTGACTTCAGTGTTTATTTCAAATCCTTCAAACCTGATAGAGCTGGATCTGAGTGGAAATAAATTAGGAAACACTGGAATCGAGATGATCTGTGTTCTGTTGAGAAATCCACAATGTAGCTTGAAGAAACTGAAGTGTGTATTTGTATTCATCTACATTTCTGCATGATAATAAACATTTATAATTGTCCATTTGATTAGATTAACTGAAAAAAAAATTAAGATGGCTATGGAAACTAAAATGATTTTTTTTTTTTTACTTTGTGTTTAAAGAGAACTTTAGCCATTGTATGAAACTCAAATGAAGCAGGTTCTATTAATGCAATGGGTGTAGTACTTAACAGCTTTTTTATGTATATTTAGACTTTCGGACTGCAGTATCACTGAAGAAGGTTATAAAACTCTGACTTCATCTCTGAAGTCAAACTCAAACCTGATAGAGCTGGATCTCACAGGAAATGATCCTGGAAAATCTGGAGTGCAGGGTCTCATTAATTTACTGCGGGGTGGATGCTGTAAATTAAAGATTGTCAGGTAATAAGAACCTTTTAGTATTTCGAAATAAGCCAAAGACATATTCAGATGTGTGCAACTAGTTAAATGTGACAAATAAAGCAAATGTAGAATTAGACTGACATGAAGAGGAATTTACTGAATTGCTATTCAGCAAAACTGGTAATATTTATCACAATATGCTGCAAAAGGCATAAAATAAAACAAGATTATCTAATCTAAATTTTCTAAATGTTCTGCTTCCTGTAGGTTTTTGAAAAGTTTGGCTGCACAGGAAGCGTGTGACTATCTGAGTCAAGTTCTTGGTACAAATCCATTAGTACTAACGGAACTGGATCTGAGTGAAGATAAATTAGGAGATCTGGATGGAGAGAAACTCTCTGCTATTTTGATGGACTCTCATAGCAAAGTAGAGAAAATGAAGTGAGTGAACATGATTTATAACTTTTGTTTTGTTCAGTATAAAGTACTGTCAGTCACATGTGAGCAGATATGAAGAGCTGTTGATCTGTTGTGTGTTGAATATGTGCTGAATAATAAATAATGCTGTTTGTGTGTTCAGGCTGAATAATTGTAAGCTGACAGAGAAAAGCTGTTCAGTTCTAGCTACTGTTCTCTCCTCCAAAACCGTCCTGAAAGAGATGAACCTGAACAACAGCCGTCTGCTGGACTCAGGAGTCAAAGAGATCTGTGAGGGACTGAAGAAATCTAAGCTAAAGATATTAAAGTGAGTACATTTCAACATCACCTACACTTAACATTATATATTTATTGAATCTGGTAGCTTCCAGAGGTGAAAAAAACTGTAAGATTTTTTTTTTATTTCATAACAGTGGTATTATCTCTAGGTAAAACTAAAATTAAAACTTAAATAATTTTTTTGTTGAATGTGATAAAAAATGGCACAATTATAAATAAAATAAAATAAATGTAGCAAATAATTACAATTAAGTATAATTAATTACAGTTATTTATATCAGCTGCCAGTAGTAACTGTAGCAGAATTATTATTACCATCAACTAATCTGTTCGTCCAGCGAGCATTCAGTGTAATTTCATATCAACTCTAAAAAAAAAAATATTTTTGTGGCCACAGAAAATAACTTTCTTACAAGTACTAATGCAGTAGAGCATGTAACCAGATCGGCTTGTTAAAGGGACATTATCTGAAAGCAGTGACAGTCAGAAACCCATGTAATTTGTACACGAAATGTTATTAACTAAACACTAACACACAACTAGTGTAAGCAAACAAACATACAATCACACATACATGGGGGAGGGGCACATGAGACTGAATGAATGAAACCATTAGAGAAACAGGATTCAGTTAGTTAACCACCTGAGTGAAACCATCAGCACCGTTTTCTGAAGATGGGGTCTACAGCTTATTCTAAACCTCTGTTCCATTTAGTTAAATGTATGATACTTGCATTGCCTTGGCCGTTGAATGAGTGTCTGGATGCGGTCTTGGATGAAAGTCTTGATGGTTCGAAGGTTCGAGGGTGTTGGAATTGCAATCACGTTCTACCAGGTTTGAACAGTGACAAACTCCAAAGATGTTATTCTGACTTGGTGGTGGTTGAGAGAGTTTTCTCCCAGATGGAAAGTGAAGACATGGCTGTAGTCCATAAAAAAAGCTGAAGTGGTTTGCTTACTTGTCTGTTTTTTGTTTATCATATCTGATCATGTATTCAGCTCTGGTGTGTTCTAGTTATATATTGTGACTCAGCATATTGTGCAGCAATTAATTAACTTGAAACACAATGTTAAATTTAAATGTAAAAATGTATTTAAATTTAAGCTTTATGTTTTGTAGACTTTCAAACTGCTGTATCACAGAAGAAGGTTATAAAGCTCTGGCTTCAGCTCTAAAATCAAACTCAAACCTGATAGAGCTGGATCTCACAGGAAATGATCCTGGACAATCAGGAGTGAAGCAGCTCATTGATTCACAAAAGGGATGGGGTATTTTATCAGAAACACTGAAAACACTGAGGTAAGTGTTATTAAAATAGTAAAATGCAAAAGTTTATAGCTGGAAGAGGGTTAAACCATCAAAAAGACATTTATAAAAGCTTTGAAATGACTGACCTTGAAATGACCCTTTAAAACAAGATTGCAAAAACTCATTATATGGCAGGTAATATCAATGTACTTCTATTATATCCAGGTTGTTGCTCCTGGACAATCAGGAGTGAAGCAGCTCAGTGATTTACTACAGGATAAAAACTGTAAACTAAAACTGAGGTGAGTCATGATCAAATTATACAAAATAATGATACAAATGATACAAAATTCACCTGATATGGAGGTGAATTATTCATATAAATTGTATTTCACTAACTTTGTTCCAACAACTAATTGTGCTGTTTTAAAAAACTGACTATTGATTACACCAAGTTCTGTTGAATTGAATCCTGCTTCATCTTCTCTTCCACAGGTTTTTGAGTCCTGCTGCAGATGAAGCCTGTCAGTATGTGACTGGAATTGTGGGTAAAAACCCATTACTCCTGAGAGAACTGAATCTGAGTGAATGTGAACTAGGAGACACACGAGTGAATCAGATCGCTGCTCTACTGCAGGATAAACACTGTAAACTCAACACACTGATGTGAGTATTGTGTTCATTTATTATTGTAGATTGATCTTAAATCAGGTGACAAAACAGTATTTCTCAGTGATTAATTTCTCAGAGACTGAATGTTGGCACCAGGTATTTCGTGTTTATAAATTCTCTCTCCTGTTCAATATTTTAGTCTGCGTAAGTGTGGTCTGACAGAGAAAAGCTGTTCAGCTCTCGCTACAGTCCTGAGATCAAACTCCAGTCTGAAAGAACTTGACATGAGCAACAATAATCTGCAGGATTCAGGAGTGAAGAAACTCCAGACCGGATTAGAAGATACAAACTGTACACTGCAGAAACTCAGGTGAGTTCAGTGTGAATCATTGTTTGATTTTAATCATAACATAGTCTTTTGATCAAAATAAAAATTACTATAGAAACAGGAAACAGAAAGAAACAATAAAAACATGCCTTTGTCAAATGATGCATTTTTCTTTACTTATAAGAGAAAGTACATTTGATGATTTTATGATATAAAACTGTTTTTAAGTGATATATTTTTTTATTTTAAACCTTTATTTTTATTTTAAACCAGACTTTCAGACTGCAGTATCACTGAAGAAGGATATAAAGCTCTGGCTTCAGCTCTGAGATCAAACCCTTCACACCTGATAGAGCTGGATCTCACAGGAAATGATCCTGGACAATCAGGAGTGAAGCAGCTCAATGATTTACTACAGGATCCAGACTGTCAACTGAAGACACTGAGGTGAGAGATGATGAAATAATACAAAATAAATGAAATGCAGACCAATTATTAACAAACATCATTTCACTAATTTAATATTCTGCACAATTTGTTGTTGCATCAGAATTAAAGTGATTTCAAGATAAACTAAATCTGCCTACTGATTTCCCATTTTATCTTCCCATCTGCAGGTTTTTGGGTCCTGCTGCAGATGAAGCCTGTCAGTATGTGAAAGGAATTGTGGGTAAAAACCCGTTACTCCTGAGAGAGCTGAATCTGAGTGAACGTAAACTAGGAGACACACGAGTGAATCAGATCTCTGCTCTACTGCAGGATAAACACTGTACACTCAACACACTGATGTGAGAATTTCTCATGGTTTAATACTTTACAATAACTTTAAAGGGGTCATATGATGCGATTTCAAGTTTCCCTTTCTCTTTGGAGAGTTACAAGTTGTTTGTGAATAGATAAGATCCCTAAAGTTGCAGAAACTAAAGTCTCAAACCCAAAGAGATATTCTTTATAAAAGTTAAAACTCATCCACGCCCTCCTAAAACGGCTCGTTTTAACACGCCCCCACATGTCTACTTCACTGTGTGGGAAGATTTACATAACACCGCCCAAATGTTCACGCAAAGAAAGAAGGCCGTAACTTTTATTCTCGCCATGTTGTGGAGACGCTGTGTGTTTCGTTGTGAAAGCGAAACTACTTTGTTTGGTCTTCCAAAAGAGGACACAACTAGAAATCAGTGGTTAAGTTGTATTTAAAACACTGTTCCAGAACAGTTCAACCCAAATATTCAGATGTGTGCAACGCATTTTACGGAGGACTGTTTCTGATCCTGGGAGAGTAGCCTACAATGCCGGTGTTCTGACAAATAATACTGACTCACAGCCTGCAAGTACGTTTACATATTTAAAGGATTTGCCACTGATGATTCAAACACGAGTTTTGAGCAGTGTAGAGT
>NW_015536739.1:135587-138496 GCF_001515605.1 Sinocyclocheilus anshuiensis | reverse complement strand
ACTAAAGTCTCAAACCCAAAGAGATATTCTTTATAAAAGTTAAAACTCATCCACGCCCTCCTAAAACGGCTCGTTTTAACACGCCCCCACATGTCTACTTCACTGTGTGGGAAGATTTACATAACACCGCCCAAATGTTCACGCAAAGAAAGAAGGCCGTAACTTTTATTCTCGCCATGTTGTGGAGACGCTGTGTGTTTCGTTGTGAAAGCGAAATGTATTTACAACACTGTTCCAGAACAGTTCAACCCAAATATTCAGATGTGTGCAACGCATTTTACGGAGGACTGTTTCTGATCCTGGGAGAGTAGCCTACAATGCCGGTGTTCTGACAAATAATACTGACTCACAGCCTGCAAGTACGTTTACATATTTAAAGGATTTGCCACTGATGATTCAAACACGTGTTTTGAGCAGTGTAGAGTAGCGCTTGTTTGTCATTTCTCCGATCACAAATGCAGACATGGTTTTATGTTTACACGGCGCAATACGCGACACAACGCGTAAAAAGACAGTATAAGTCATTATAATCCCTAATTATGTCCCCACTGGATGCAACAAATACCTCGTTTGTAAAGGGTTTTATTGGTTTTGTCTCATCGCACCGGGACACGGCATCACAGTATGGTAAGGGGCGTAACATTTCCGTCACACGCTTGAGGAATTCGGCCAATCACAACGCACTGGATAGCTGGCCAATCAGAGCACACCTCGCTTTTCAGAACGATGAGCTTTGTAAAAATCGGCGTGTTTCAGAAAGGCGGGGCATAGAGAAGAAACAATAATGTACAGTATGTGGAAAATAATGTTGTTGTTTTTTACCTTAAACGGCATAAACACACTTCATTACACCAAATACACTAAATAATGTTCTTTTTTAGCAGCATCATATGACCCTTTAACTGGTTTGGGCTAAAACTATCATTGTTGTTCAGTAGAGAAGGTTTTGAACTAAATTGAATACTGTTTCCTGTCTTTGTTTTCTTTCTCTGCAGGCTGAATAATAACAGCATTACAGCAGAAGGTTGTGCTGCTCTGACTTCAGCATTTAATTCAAATCCTTCAAACCTGATAGAGCTGGATCTGAGTGGAAATAAACTAGAAAACTCAGGAATGAAGAAGATCTGTCATCTGTTGGAAAATACACAATTCAGATTAGAGAAACTAAAGTGTGTCATTTTATTTATCTACAATTCTGCATATTAGACTATATTTCTGCATGCTAGATTTAAATTGGATTAATGAATGTTCAATTGATTAGGTTAATTATCATGAAAAATAAAAAAAATTAAATATTGTATTTCAATGTTGGCATGGCTTTCACTGTGTAAACATATTTTAGCGTAGAACATTAAATAATTTCTCATGTTTATAATTTATGAAACACAGTATATCAAAATAATCAACAAATTAATCATTTTCCAAAATAAACATTAGTTTCAGACCAATTTTTTCATTGTAAATTTTCAAATATCGTAAGCAATCAGATGAACCATGCATTGGTTTATACCTAATATAAGCATTAAGTACTTTGTTTATGAATGTTATCTCTTGTGTTCAATATTTTAGTCTGCGTAAGTGTGGTCTAAGAGAGGAAAGCTGTTCAGCTCTCGCTACAGTCCTGAGATCAAACTCCAGTCTGAAAGATCTTGACATGAGCAACAATAATCTGCAGGATTCAGGAGTGAAGAAACTCCAGAACGGATTAGAAAATACAAACTGCACACTGAAGAAACTCAGGTAAAAGGGTTAAGTGAATGTTTATTAGATTTTAATTATTTGAATGGTTATTAACATTCTTTTTACTTCACTACATTTTTACATTTAACAAAAGAGATAGATGCTTCTTTCAGCCAATTAATTTTGTTTTTCTTAGTGTTGCTCATAAAAAGCAAGTGATACATATTAATTAATTATATAAGATAATAATCAGATCAAATTAATCCCATAACTATTTAATTAAGCTGGAGATAAATAAATGTTACTGTAAACTGTAGCTTTTAATATAGTCAATTTATGTGTGTGTGGACATTGCCTATGTTAAATGTTTATGTGTACAGAGGCCTGCTGCTCAAAACCAATTTCGGAGGCTACACAGGTTAACTGAGTTTAGTTTGAGCAAACTCTGTTCTACTCTTTTTTTTCTTTTTTTCCCTCAAGAAAGTGAAATGTTTTATAGTGTTGAACTGTGTTTTGTGTGATTGGCTGTTCACTGTAGATGTCACACCTTCAGGTGCACATTCCTGAGTTGGTATGTCTTGTAAGTTATGTATTTGTGCACCAGAGATTATAGTAAATTAAAATGTCAGTGGTTTGCGCTAACACATGAATAAAATCACGTTAATGTGATTTTATTGTAATTGTAGGTCACTGTAATGGTTAAGGTCTGTAATGGTCAATTAAGGTTATTTTATTTATTTATTTTATTTATTTAGTCATTTAGCAGACACTTTTATCCAAAGCGACTTACAAATGAGGACAATAAAAGCAGTCAAAACTAACAAAAGAGCAAAAATATATAAGTGCAAATGACAAGTTAATTTTGTTGTGATAGTATGTCCTTTTAGCAGTGGAGGCATTAGCAGAGAATGAAGAGAGGAGTGATCGATATACATTAAGGTCAGTAGGATTTTGTGATTTACGCCATACTCTTTCTGCAGTTCTGAGCTTAGAACGATACTCACGGAGAACATCAGATAGCCAAGGGGCAGAAGAGGTGGTACGAGCTGGCCTGGAAGACAAGGGGCAGACAGTGTCTAAACAAGACGTAAGAATGGAGCAGAAAGTATAAGGAAGCACGGTTAACATCAAGAGATGATTTCTGTTCAGGGGATGGAAGCAAAGACGAAACCATAGCAGATAGCCGGGAGGGTGAGAGAGAGCGTAGGTTACGTCGAAAAGTGACATGT
>NW_015536739.1:118611-135577 GCF_001515605.1 Sinocyclocheilus anshuiensis | reverse complement strand
AAAATCTGCTTTGTTTACAGCAGACTGGCAATTCCAGAGACCAATAGAAAAAGAAAGTAGTGTATTAGTAGACATAGGCAAAGTGCGCAGGTTGTTAGGATTGCGCTGCCTACAGTGTGTGATGCATGGTTTGCGAGTGGTAGTGATAGTAGGGATCTGGAAACACATAGTAAGAATTGGTTATAAAAACTGAAAACAGAAGGGAAACAAGTAGTAGGAAAGTGAATGATTTAAAAGCGATACTTATGTGCCTTGCCGGTGTCCCTGCTCGGTGGAGTCGAACGGTAGAGTCAATGGTCTTTACACTCTTCGGTCTTCACACGAAGGCTGCTGCGACCGTTGCCGCGGTATACTAAGCTTTTTATATTCGTCTAACAAAACTCAAATTGAATTCAGCTGGACACACTTTCCTGTTTATCACAAGAGTGATAAAATTACTGATGGGTTACTGATTAATATTAACCCATTACACCAAACACTGGTTTACCTGTTATCCAAAGAGGAAAAATGTATTTATAATGTATTTATAGACTTATGTGGATAACAAATGTAGTTTTTCATGTTTATTATGTATTTATTTTCTAGACTTTCCGACTGCAGTATCAGTGAAGAAGGTTATAAAGCTCTGGCTTCAGCTCTGAGATCAAACCCTTCACACCTGATAGAGCTGGATCTCACAGGAAATGATCCTGGACAATCAGGAGTGAAGCAGCTCAATGATTTACTACAGGATCCAAACTGTAAACTAAAACTGAGGTGAGATGTGATTAATACAAAATTGATCATATATAAGATAAAAAAAATCTTGTTTTAGTAAGAAAATGTCATTGTTGCACCAAAGTTAGTGATTTCAAGATTTAAAAAATGGGTTTTTAACAATATTTACTATTCTTTCCATTACATCTTAAATGGTTAGGTAATTTAATTGAATCCTACTTCATCTTCTCCTCTGTAGGTTTTTGGGTCCTGCTGCAGATGAAGCCTGTCAGTATGTGACTGGAATTGTGGGTAAAAACCCGTTACTCCTGAGAGAGCTGAATCTGAGTGAACATGAACTAGGAGACACACGAGTGAATCAGATCGCTGCTCTACTGCAGGATAAACACTGCAAACTCAACACACTGATGTGAGTATTTCGTATTATTTTATACTTTTATATGTAAAATATCTTCCACACGTAACATTATTTTGATGTTATATTTTCAGTATCTTTTTTGGATTAAAATGATCATTGTTGTTCAATAAGAAATGTTTTAAGATAAACTGAAGAATCTTTCCTGTCTTTGTTTTCTTTTTCTGCAGGTTGAATAATAACAGTATTTCAGCAGAAGGTTGTGTTGCTCTGACTTCAGCGTTAAATTCAAATCCTTCAAACCTGATAGAGCTGGATCTGAGTGGAAATAAACTTCAGAACTCAGGAATAGAGAAGATCTGTCATCTGTTGAAAAATGTACAATGCAAAATGGGAAAACTGAAGTGTGTATATTCAAATCTACATTTTTGCATGTTAATATATATTTGTAAATGTCTATTTGATTGTTAACTGAAAAAATAAGACTACTGAAAATTGAAAAAATTGAAAATACAAATTTCCATTTCAGTACTTGTATCTCTATGTATAGTAATATATACTGTAACTGAATGTAAGTTATTAAGTAAATGAGAATTAGATTATGCTGTTCCAAGTAGTTTGTCAGATGTTATTTATAAAGCATGGTACTAGTATGATGATCTGTGTTCTAACAAAGAATAAACAAATGAACTTAACTGAGTTAAGAATAACAACTACTATTAACAACAACGTCTTCTTCTTTTTATTAGACTTTCAGACTGCAGTATCACTGAAGAAGGTTATAAAGCTCTAGCTTCAGCTCTGAGATCAAACCCTTCACACCTGATAGAGCTGGATCTCACAGGAAATGATCCTGGACAATCAGGAGTGAAGCAGCTCAATGATTTACTACAAGATAAGCACTATAAATTAAAGACCATCAGGTAATTTAAAAACTTTAAATACTTTCATTAGTAACTACTCTTCAATGACGCTTTAATGTAACATCAATAATCAGTCAGCTATATCTTGTTTTGATCTAGTGTTTAATTAATCATCTTTAAATCAAACATTGCATATAACATGCAATATTAACATTGGTACAGAGCCGGCCCAAGGCATAAGCAGACTTAATTTGCTGTAAAATTGCTTTGCAATGATTTGTATCGTGAAAAGCGCTGTACAAATAAACTTGACTTGACTTGACTAAGCGGCTGCTTAGGGCCTTCGTGGCCACCAGGGGGCCCCCAAGATTACATGAAATGACAGCTTGATTTTTATTTTTTATTTTGATGATGTATTGTGTTAATGGACAAGGGTAATTATACAAAAAATGCTATATTAAATAATTAAATAATCGATATGTATGTATTATTTCCATAGCGATGCATCATGATCAAATCTGATCAGAGGTGTTTACTGTAGGTTAGTCAGATTCCACTCTGAACTAATTGTTTTCACAAGTTTACGGAGTTCTACGCACTCCTAGATCTTCCCATTATAACAAGAAAAAAGGTTTCTCACATAATCCATTTAAAATATGAAGAAAAGTTTTGTTTGTTCACATAGCCCAGCGGTTCTCAATTCCAGTCCTTGCGTACCCCCGCTCTGCATGTTTTGCATGTCTCTCTTTGTTAACACACCTGATTCAGATCATCATTTCGTTAGAAGTGAGCTCCGTGCATGAACTGTGTTCCGATTGACATGGTCCCTACACAGTGTCCATTGCTCCCTACTCCCTGAGCAGGGAAAATCCGTTGAAGTTTACTTCACTTATTTACAGATTTGCAATATTCATTTACAGATTTAATGCCTGCCTGCAGCGTCTTCACACACAAACGAAACTTACTAGAGAAGCATGAAGTGGGACATAATATACCTCTGTAAATAAATACAATTTAAATTCACGTCTCGCACACTTAAATGCCCTTTGTATGGAACATATACGCTCCCTTCAAACTGGAATCATGGAGGAATATCTGGTAATGTCCACTTCGCAGGGCACTTACAGTCAAATATAACAAATGTCTGAAGCAATAAGAGAAACATACAAAATGTGCAGAGCGGGGGTACGCGAGGACTGGAATTGAGAACCGCTGACATAGCCTATACCAGTGGTCGGCAAAAGGCGGCCCGTGGGCCAAAACTGGCGTCGTGGTTTTCTCTCGCTCCAAGAGCGCTCCAGCACCGCTTCATCACCGCTCCATCACCGCTCCATCACGAGTACAATCATGTCAACGGCCCGTAATATAACTGCATATTTAGCAAGGATTCTCATGTTAAACATATTTAGCTACCTTGATACAGATGGATCACTCAAATCAGAAAGAATGTGATAGCCTAAGGCTATGATGACTGCAATGGACATGAGCGGGAAGTTATAGTTCTCAAGGAATTTGTTTGTTCCTTCTAGATACTGAATATTTTCAGCTGAAAGCATGATTTAAACAAGTATTACAACACTTATTCACACGCAATCGCTCTCTCAATAATGCATTCAAACAAATGTAATCTTACAGTGCTACTTCATCTGTATCCGATTTCAAATGAGCAGAAATCTGTAAGAAATGCATCGCTCTGTAGGTAAAATAACTGACAAAAACATACTGTTATTTTCATCTCAAACTAAATTTGCACTGCAAAAAGCAGCAATTATACCTTTTAATGCTGACAACCATGTTAGCTTGCCATGCGGTAGGAAAAAAGTTTGCACTCTCAGGCTTGCACTCTCAGACGTGCACTCTCAGGCTTGCACTACCAGTTACAAAAGAGACTGTAACAGTCTGTCACAGGCAATTCTAGTTGCATTTTTCATCAATTAATTTCTTAAATTATCCTTTGACTATGTTCTGGTCCGCCATCTAGTGGCGAAATTGTTTTTTGGCCCAATGCCAAACTTACTTGCCGACCCCTGGCCTATACTGTTTAAGGAATGACAAACGTGAGTGTAAAGCATTATAAGTGAATCAGCTAAATTGTTCCGCGAGTCATTGCTAAGATTGACAATGATAAATACTGTAGCAATGGACGGAATGAACTATCTGACAAGCCGATGTCAAAATAGAGCTGTGCATTAAGTGATGCAGAGTAAATTCAGAGTAAAAAAACTACAGCAGAGACAAGTCTGTGTTGGCTGAATATATAGCAGCTTCTACAGTTAAAGATAAACAATTTAATGCATTATTATTTAATTATTCTACCATCGATAATTAACTTATTTATTCATACTTTAGTACAGTAAACGTACAAAATGTTGGTATAATAGTCATTTTATAATAGATCCAAAAGCAAGATGTGACAAAAACTAGGGAGTGGAAATGGCAACTGAGCTGATGAGTGATCCTCTGCTGCAATCTACTGGTTATAATCGTAATTTCATGTCATTTTCATGTTAAAAGTCTTTGTTTTCTACCTGGAGACATATTTTTGGCAATTTTTTTCATCTTCATGAATGAAAAGTGAATCTTTAAAATGAATTGTACTGCACAACTATACAGTTAAAAAATAATATAGGCTTTAAAATATTTTAAGTGTTTAAAAAAATTTACACTATAGACAAACAGTGGGTAAAGGGCAGTGCATTGTGTGTGTGTGTGTGTGTGTGTGTGTGTGTGTGTGTGTGTGTGTTATATATTCATGTATCTCACTCCAGTCAGGCAACCAATGTTGGCAACCCTGATATATTATAATATAACATTTTACTTGCAGTTGCTCATTTTAGATAAAACATTTTGTCTTCTGTGTAAAAATAACTTTCCTGGGCATATATTTTTTTAATAAAACAAATTGTTTCATAAACTTGGTACTGATAACAGCTTAACATTATTTACCTTAGCCTACCTTTGGGGTCTTTACTATTATATTCCATTATCATTATGCCCCAATTAGCTAGTTATAGATTAAGAGCTGTTGTTTTTTATGTACAGATGGTTTGCTGCTGTATATAATAATTTATGTTGTTAAAATAACATTCTGTTCTGTAAATGCATTGTCTGCTGGTTTATTTACCTTCTTTTCAGTACACCACATTAAGTATGCCACTTAGTACTGTAAGACTTTGAATGTTAAAGTGCAAATGAACACCTGATCACTTTTGTGGGTTTGCTAATTGTACAATTAAAAATCGTAGAAGGGTAAAAACATTGGTATGATGTAAGCAACACAGCTACAACAAATAAAATTGATAATGGGTGTGTTAGATTTATAGTGTGCGAATAATCAAGCATTGACAATAATCACTAGTATTGGCGGCACCGAGAGGCCCCCAAATAAAATTCTGCTTAGGGCCCCCATAAAGGCTTGGGCCGGCCCTGCATTGGTAGGTACATATATTTTTTATGTAACCATAAACGCATTGTATTAACAGCCTTGCAGATCAGTTACCAACACTTGTACCACACACACATTACAAATTGTTTATTTCCTTAAACCATACACTCACTGGCCACTTTATTAGGTACACCTTTTATATATATATACACTGTAAGTGCTATCAGTTTCATAAAACTGGTGTGTGTGAATCAAAAGCATTTGCATGTACATTATCAGTTGAAGGCAGTGAGGGAAAACAACTATTTTATTTTTAAATAACAAAAATATTTAATGTAAATTTGTATGTTTTTGTAGACTGAGCTTATCAGAAAACCTAGGAAATAGAACTGTAAACCTTGCTCTGATAAACTAACCTTACACTAAGTGGAAATGTTCTGTTTGCTGAGCTGGGCCTGTAAGAAGGATGAGAGCTGCAAAAGGCATACAATTGTAAAATTATCTAATCTAAAATTCTCTTCTACTTCCTGTAGGTTTCTGAAAAGTCCTGCTGCACAGGAAGCATGTGATCATCTCACTAAAGTACTGGGTACAAGTCCATTACTTCTGACAGAACTGGATCTGAGTGAAGCTAAATTAGGAGACCTTGATTGGGAGAAGCTCTCTGCTCTTTTGATAGACTCTCATAGCAAACTGGAGAAAATTAAGTGAGTGAATATTTATACATTATATCTTCTCTTATTAATTACTACTAATGACTGTCAGTTATGTGCGTAAGCTGACATGAAGACCAGTTGATCTGATGAGTGTTAAATATTTTTTAAAGTACATTTTGCTGAAGTACAAAAACATAAATAAAAAAGGCTGTTTTTCTGTGTTCAGGCTGAATAATTGTGAGCTGACAGAGAAAAGCTGTTCAGTTCTAGCTACTGTTCTCTCCTCCAAAACCATCCTGAAAGAGATGAACCTGAACAACAGTCGTCTGCTGGACTCAGGAGTCAAAGAGATCTGTGAGGGACTGAAGAATCCTGTGTGTGAGCTGGAGATACTCAAGTGAGTACATTTCACCATCAGTTACACTCAACACAACAGCAATCACAGGAATATGACATATTTGATGACGTTATTGTATTTTTGTATTATTTTCAGGCTCAGTAACTGTGATCTAAATGAGGAAAGCTGTTCAGCTCTAAGCTCAGTTCTCAGTTCAGACTCCAGCAGTTTGAAGGCTCTTGATCTGAGCAATAATAATCCGCAAGATTCAGGAGTGAGGCTTCTCTCTAATGCACTGAAAGAGAACTGTAAACTAGAGAATCTCAGGTGAATTGATGTGTAACATATTAAAGGTCTCTGGGCCTGTTGTTTGCATCCATATTTAGCCATCTGTTTTGTATGGATTAATTTTGTTCAGAACATTTGTGGAGTAACTGATTAATCAGATACATTTTTACATTTTCATTCCTGTTCTAGACTTTCAGACTGCAGTATCAGTGAAGAAGGTTATAAAGCTCTGGCTTCAGCTCTGAGATCAAACCCTTCACACCTGATAGAGCTGGATCTCACAGGAAATGATCCTGGACCATCAGGAGTGAAGCAGCTCAGTGATTTAATACTGGATGGACGCTTTACATTAAAGATAATCAGGTCCTACTTGTCTTTAAATATCTAAAAATAAGACATAGGTGTGATTTCAGCTGTATAAAAATAGCTGGCAGAGGGGATAAACTAGCTGGTGATAAATTAGCTGGAAGAGAAATTTATAGAATTGCAATTCAAAACAGTTCACCAGTTACAAGACTGAATTTCATGGGGTTTGTTAAAGAAATATAATGTAAAAAAAAACATAAATTATTATATAAATAATTTTTGCAAATTATTGTTTTCTGATTATTTTCTTCCTTATTTGTATAATAGATATTTTCACAATGAAATTGGAGACAGTTTTCATGACAATAACTTTAATAATACACTGGACCCATAAAGAAGATCGGAGCCTCAAATACCATAAAAATATAACTAGATTATTGAATCTAAATTACTTTCTTCTTCCTGTAGGTTTTTGAAAAGTTCAGCTGCACAGGAAGCGTGTGAGTATCTCACTAATGTTTTGGGTAAAAGTCCATTATTACTGACAGAACTGGATCTGAGTGAAGATAAATTAGGAGATCTGGATGGAGAGAAGCTCTCTGCTCTTTTGATGGACTCTCATAGCAAAGTGGAGAAAATGAAGTGAGTCAACATCATTTATACATTTTAACCTCTCTTTTTATTCATTATAAAGACTGTCAGTCACATGTGTGAGCAGATATGAAGAACTGTTGTTCCCTTTCAGTCGGTCACTCCCGACGTCACGTCGGATGACCGACGAATTGGGGGACGAGGAGCAGGTCCTGTTGGTGGCACCCTATTGGCCTACCCGGACCTGGTTCCCGGAACTAATGCTCCTCGCGACAACCCCTCCTTGGCCAATTCCTCTGAGGAAGGATCTACTCACTCAGAGACGGGGCACCCTTTGGCACTTTGGCGGAGGTTCTAAGTGACCTATTGGTCTCTCTAAGCGAGATCCCAATTCGTCAGTCATCCGACGTGACGTCTCCGTTCCCTCCTTCAGGGAACAAGGGTTACCATACGTAACCGAGACGATTTGTTGTTTGTTGAATATGTGCTGAATAATAAATAATGCTGTTTTTGTGTTTAGGTTGAATAATTGTAAACTGACAGAGAAAAGCTGTTCAGTTCTAGCTACTGTTCTCTCCTCCAAAACCATCCTGAAAGAGATGAACCTGAACAACAGCCGTCTGCTGGACTCAGGAGTCAAAGAGATCTGTGAGGGACTGAAGAATCCTGTGTGTGAGCTGAAGATACTCAAGTGAGTACATTTCACCAGCAGCTACACTGACCTGAAGCCTGTTTACACTTGACGACTTAATGCATTTTCACTGATTGAAGAGGTTTCTGATAATAAAATGTACAAGTGTAAATGCCATCCAGAACGCATTTGAGACTATTTACCATGAAGCAACTATCCATATTAAACCATATTTTCTGTTTCTAGATACACAAAAACACTATAAACACTATAAAACTATATAATAACTATAATAACACTGCTTTACAGTTACGCTTTCCTACATTTAGAGTCAAATTTAACACAAACTCAAACTACATATATGAAACAATCACAGACTCTTTCTGACCATTATTAAATTATAATTCATTAATCAATCCACACATAATGAAACCAGAAGTGGCTTACCTGTATGTAAAGCTCTAATGTGATTTGTCATATTTTGGTGATTAGACTATTGTGCAGTATTGAATTAACTTCACAATGTGAAATAAAAATCTAGTTTTTATTTTCTGTAGACTTTCAGACTGCAGTATCACTGAAGAAGGTTATAAAGCCCTAGCTTCAGCTCTGAGATCAAACCCTTCACACCTGATAGAGCTGGATCTCACAGGAAATGATCCTGGACCATCAGGAGTGAAGCAGCTCAATGATTTACTACAGGATCCAACTCAAGACACTGAGGTGAGATGTGATCAAACAAGACAAAATAAATGAATTGCAGGCTAAATATTCATAAAAGTTGTTTTAGTAATAAGCTGCACAATTTGTTGCATCAAAAGATAACTGTCAACTCTGTTTAGTTTTGGTAGAAGATACAGGACAAATAGACATTATGGCTCAGTAGATGTGCTGCTATTCTGGAGTGTGATAACCTTGAGAATTAACATGCACAGTTCTAACCTTTAAATCAAATTCGTTAAAAGGGTCATGGACTGCATTTTTTAAATTATTTTATGATGTTTCCTGGTGTACACTAATAATGGGCCTCATTCATGAAAATTGCGTAAATATATGAGTAAATTCTGAGTAATTTTCACATAAAACAGGAAACATTTAAAGAGCTCATGATTTGAGAACACATATTCCTGAAAACTCTCCTGCGGATTCACAAATCGTTTGTAAACATCAGATTTGATAGTTAAACGTGTGTATGTTAATGAATTCCAATCATTCATAAATAGGGCGCTCGTGCACGCTCATTCACAATTAGCATAATCCCCGCCTATAAATTACAGCTACATAAACTACATGTCCAGGAACGCAGTGGAATATTCTGCACTCCCTTCACAGGATTGGCTCCAGTATATTGCATAAATGCAAAAAAAGACTATAGGCCATATGCCGTCTTTATAGATTGGACAGCACAAGTACTTCTATCATTTAGGCGGGTAGAACACAAGTCATCAGGGCAGTTATTTGAGATTTGACTTACTAGTCATATGGTGCGTGTCATTTTAAGTGTCATTTAAGTGTCATTTTAGCTGAAAAAAGAAACTGTCAAAAACACATTGTAAACGCTTTGGAATGACTGAAGTTCCTTTCACAACATTGCGAACATAAATCACTATATGGCAGGTAATATCAATGTACTTCTATTATATCCAGGTTGTTGCAAAGTCCTGATGCAGAAGAAGCCTGTAAATATCTGACTGAAGTTCTTCACATTAAAAACCCGTTACTCCTGAGAGAGCTGAATCTGAGTGAACGTGAACTAGAAGACACACGAGTGAATCAGATCGCTGCTCTACTGCAGGATAAACACTGTAAACTCAACACACTGATGTGAGTATTGTGTTCATTTATTATTGTAGATTTTATGTTAAAGACATCAAGTGACCAAAACACAATAATTCTCAGTAATCACTGAATATTGACATCAAGTACTTTGTGTTCATAAATTATTCTTCTCGTGTTCATCATTTTAGTCTGCGTAAGTGTGGTCTAACAGAGGAAAGCTGTTCAGCTCTTGCTACAGTCCTGAGATCAAACTCCAGTCTGAAAGAACTTGACATGAGCAACAATAATCTGCAGGATTCAGGAGTGAAGAAACTCCAGAACGGATTAGAAAATACAAACTGCACACTGGAGAAATTCAGGTCAGTAAAAATGAACCATTTTTTTATTTTAATGACAATATGCCCTTTTTCCAATGTTAAATTACTGCAGTAAACAGTTTCTGTCAGATGAAATATGTTTTTCTCTTTTTTTCTATAGACTTTCAGACTGCAGTATCACTGAAGAAGGTTATAAAGCTCTGGCTTCAGCTCTGAGATCAAACCCTTCACACCTGATAGAGCTGGATCTCACAGGAAATGATCCTGGACAATCAGGAGTGAAGGAGCTCAATCATTTACTACAGGATCCAAACTATCAACTGAAGACACTGAGGTGAGACATGATGAAATAATGCAAAATAAATGATGTGCAGCCTATTTTTCATAGAAAAATTATTTTACTAATTCAGTCTAATGAATAGGGCTGGGTAATATTTTTTCCCATATTATTCAATATCAATATTTATGACAATATTTGTGACCCGTGCTGGCAAAATGAGTCGGAATGCGCACAGTCTTATTTTGAGCTACAGGCAAAAGAATTGAAAAATGTCAGTTTTGGTTTAATTTGAACACATCTGAATTTGACATTTGAAACATTTTCACATTTGAAACATCTAAAATGATCCTTATTTGTATGTTTTCTGAGAGGAGTACCTTTTTCTCTGCTCGCTTCTGGATGACCGCTGCTGCTTCTCACAAGTTGTATGTCTATTGTTGCAAAGCCCAGCATTCCAGCTTTGTGAATATTCATATCGAATTCTCGATGACACGAGTCCAAACCAGTGAAATATGATTTTCAAACCCATGCTGATGAAAACAAAACGATCGCGCTGACTGACATTTGCAAAGCACCTCTCCCAGAGCGTGTGATCTCCCTATAAAGTACATGATTGCGAAATATGTCTTGGCGAGATTCACGCAAACATTATGTCTTACATGAAAGTTTAGTTAATGGTTAGGGGAAAATCTGATGTGTAACATTATATTAGATCCATGCTTTACAGTAAGTCTTAATATAGATCTATATCAATGTTAATCATACATTAAAAGAAAAGACGGAATCTCTCGCTGCTCTTGATTAAACTACTGTTTATTTGCATCTTTGTTCTTATTTTTAATTACAAAGATAAAATAAATAATAGCTTTATTGTGATTAATAATATAGTAATTATTATTAAGAAAAGAACTGGAGGAAAATTTGCATCGTTGCTAGGTGATTTTGCTTTGGAATCTTTAACTCGATTTTTCTCAAAATCAGATCTGCTGACTCCGTCACCTTCAAACGGCTGTAGCTCAGTCATTTTTTGTCAGATTCCAACAAGTCATATATCACTTTGAAGGTATTTTAATGAAGGTATTTTAATAATCTTTGAAAATTTGCTCATTCCAAGTTATTTTGCCAGCACCGGTTCATTCTATTAATGAGGAAGGAAATGTATTACACATGTTTGTTAGACCGTGAGAATAAATGTAAATATAGCTTTTTGTTGTTGTTGTTGTTGTTGTTTTTTAAAGGGTCAACTCCACAAAGTAAGATACTTTCTAATTTAGGGCTCCAATCAAATTCTGTTTTCCCTTTTTTTATGTATTCCGTATTTTATGATTTAATATCAAAAATGTATTTAAAAAGGGTGTTTAATAAAATGAATAAAACTTTAGCAATTTAATCAATCTTTTAAAATGTAATCAAAAATATATAATTTACAACAAAACATGGCATTATTTTTTGTGAAAAAAATGTGCTGAACAACAGAATTTGTATACTGAATAAATTAAAATATGGATGAAAAATACACCACAAGCATCACATGGACCTGAGTATGTGTAGTAGATGAAACTACTGTTTTGTTTTGTTTTTTTCTACTGCAGGTTGTTGGGTTCTGCTGCAGATGAAGCCTGTCAGTATGTGACTGGAATTGTGGGTAAAAGCCCGTTACTCCTGAGAGAGCTGAATCTGAGTGAATGTAAACTGCGAGTGAATCAGATCTCTGCTCTACTGCAGGACAAACACTGTAAACTCAACACACTGATGTAAGTTTTATCATTATGATGACACCTTTTAATACTTGTGAACTTGCTGCTGGGTGTGTTTTATGTATCTTTTACTGGAGAGTGCTTACTGAATAATCAATGGATGCTTTTGTAATGTCATCATCGAGTAAATATTTTTCTTTCAATGCAGTCTGAATAACAGCGATATCACAGAAGAAGATTGTCGTGTTCTGACTGCAGCTTTAAATTCAAACCCTTCAAATCTGACAGAACTGAATCTGTGGATGAAAAATACACCACAAGCATCACATGGACCTGAGTATGTGTAGTAGATGAAACTACTGTTTTGTTTTGTTTTTTTCTACTGCAGGTTGTTGGGTTCTGCTGCAGATGAAGCCTGTCAGTATGTGACTGGAATTGTGGGTAAAAGCCCGTTACTCCTGAGAGAGCTGAATCTGAGTGAATGTAAACTGCGAGTGAATCAGATCTCTGCTCTACTGCAGGACAAACACTGTAAACTCAACACACTGATGTAAGTTTTATCATTATGATGACACCTTTTAATACTTGTGAACTTGCTGCTGGGTGTGTTTTATGTATCTTTTACTGGAGAGTGCTTACTGAATAATCAATGGCTGCTTTTGTAATGTCATCATCGAGTAAATATTTTTCTTTCAATGCAGTCTGAATAACAGCGATATCACAGAAGAAGATTGTCGTGTTCTGACTGCAGCTTTAAATTCAAACCCTTCAAATCTGACAGAACTGAATCTGAGTGGGACTAAACTCAGAAACTCAGGAATGAAGATCTTCTCGACTCTGTTTAAGAATGAACAGTGTAGACTGAAAAAGCTAAAGTAAGTAATTTAGTCCATGTGTAAAACAGGCCAACTACTACAAAACTGATGTTATAATTTTTATATTATATGACGTTTATAATTTTTTTTTCTCTTGTCCAGGTTTAATTCCATCTGTATTACTGAAGAAAGTTGTGCTGTTCTGGTATCAGCATTCAATTCAAACCCTTCAAACCTGAAAGAGCTGGATCTGAGTGGGAATAAACTCGGAAACACTGGAGTGACTGAAATCTCCAGTCTAATGAGAAATGTACAGTGTTCACTGCAGATACTAAGGTTAGGATTTGGTTAATCTAAACATGAATCAGTTTGAAGCTCATATCTGGCCTGTAAATTAAGTCTAAAATTAACACTCTATACAGCAAATAAGGAATAATGTACATCCAGCTGGTTGTTATATCAGAAATAAATTATTGATTTATTGATTAAAGTCCTAAAACAGCTTTGAGCCTAGATGAAGTTCAGATAAGACGTACATTTAAGGTGTAACGTACAGTCGTATCACTATTTACACAGCTTTTCACCACATAAATAAAGATGAGGACATGTAATTTGAGAAGGCAGCGTTTTAAACACTTACATGTTAATTATCTGAAATCCATTACAGTGTACAAAGCAGTTGTTCTAGTAACAAGACAAACACTTCAACAATTACCGCAGACCTACTATTAATACTGAAGTCCTCGGGGTTCATTTGACAGTAAATACAGTTGATAACTGAGGCGCAAGATGATAGCAATTGTGATTGAATGAAACTAGAGACCACAGTGGTGTAATATGAGAGATTTGAAAGAAGCACCAGCCTTAAATCCCCGGATGAGTGGTATGTTATTTGGCATTGCTAATGATGACTGTTGTTATCAGGGAATAACACACCTTGGAATGTTGCAACTGAACAATCAGAATCAAGTTTTACAGAGAGCTGTGTAATGATTGCGGGTAAATAAGTCTCCAGTAGGCGGGCTTGTAATTATTAATTAGGTGGATGCGTGTCATGAAGAACCTTTTTCAGTAACGTCACTTACATTGCTAAAAAAAAAAGACACTCACATTAATTTCTTTAATTAAAAACACTTTTGGGGTGCTGGGAAATATAAATATCCTAATGACACAATCCTCATATTGAAATCTTTTTAGCAAAGGAGTAATTACTACTGTTTTAAAACTACTTGTTTCTTTTTGTATTCTTCTAGACTTTCAGGCTGCAGTATCAGTGAAGAAGGTTATAAAGCTCTGGCTTCAGCTCTGAGATCAAACCCTTCACACCTGATAGAGCTGGATCTCAGAGGAAATGATCCTGGACAATCAGGAGTGAAGGAGCTCAGTCCTTTACTACAGGATCCAGAATATCAACTGAAGACACTGAGGTGAAATGTGATGAGATAATACAAAATGAATTACATGCATGCAAATAATTTATATAAATATTATTTCACGAATATAAAATGCATTTCACATGCAGAATCATAGGCTTTTTTCATTCGATCGTTTATTTAGGAATTTAATTGAATACTGCTTCATCTTCTTTTCTGCAGGTTTTTGGGTCCTGCTGCAGATGAAGCCTGTAAATATCTGAATGAAGTTCTTCACATTAAAAACTCATTACTCCTGAGAGAACTGAAACTGAGTAAACGTGAACTAGGAGACACACAAGTGAATCAGATCGCTGCTCTACTGCATGATAAACACTGTAAACTCAACACACTGATGTGAGTATTCCACATGGTTAATAATGCTTTACAAAAATTGTTGATGTTACATTTTTGCAGTCTAATGAAACACTGTTATTGTTGTTCTATAAAATATTTAAGGACTGAGATTAATTGACCTATGACATAAATGTATCCTTCTGTTACTTTATTAGTTTCATGTCTTTGTTTCTTTCTCTCCAGGTTGAAGAATAACAGTATTACAGAAGAAGGTTGTGCTGCTCTAATTTCAGCGTTTAATTCAAATCCTTCAAACCTGATAGAGCTGGATCTGAGTGCAAATAAACTAGGATGCCTAGGAATGGAGAAGATCTGTCTCCTGTTGAAAAATCCTCAATGCAAATTTGAGAAACTGAAGTATGTATTTTCATTTATGTACTTTTCTGTATGTTTATATACATTTATAAATGTTTATTTAATTAGCTTAACTGTAAAAATGAAGGCCACAATTTTAGTTGTACTTTTATCTAATTTAGAGTATGACTGAGGCTCATATTCTTTTTTGAAAGTACATGAGGACAGCATTTATTAATGATGGAATTTCATTACTGGGATTTTTGCCAATATTAAAATAAAAATATTATATTGGCATACATATTTTGCACTTTATGGCAATAATTTGTTCATAATTTGTCTATTTAGGTTGTCAGAAGCCGTTCATAAATCCCGTTAGTGATATGATAATATATGTCTCCAAAAAGAATATATATATATATTTTTTTTAGACTTTCAGACTGCAGTATCACTGAAGAAGGTTATAAAGCTCTGGCTTCAGCTCTGAGATCAAACCCTTCACACCTGATAGAGCTGGATCTCACAGGAAATTATCCTGGACAATCAGGAGTAAAGGAGCTCAAACAATTACTACAGGATAAATGCTGTAAATTGACCATCAGGTGATTAAAACCTTTAAGTATTTATTAAAATTGTACTTTTAAAATAAGCTGCAACCATGCTTACATCAGTGAACAGTTGCGTGTCATGTATTGATCCATTGCTTATTAATCACATAATATAAAGAAGATCAAAATTTGCAGGATCAAGTATTTATGTAACGAGGGGAGCGTGACAACAAAGTTGAGGATCCAAATACAAGGCTTTATTTCAGAGCGTAGTCGAAACAATCAGGGTCAAAACACTAGCGAACAACAATGGCAGAGGCAAGGCAAAAGAGTAATCCACAAAACAGGCAATGGTCAGGGCAGGCAGCAAAACAATCAGAAACACGAAGGCAAGGAAGCAGGGAAACTAGGAAACATGGGAAATAAGGAAACACTAGGAAAAGTGGCTACAAACATTCAATACTCAGCCCCGAATGAAGGAAAGAGTGCAGCATTTATAGTCCTCCTGACTGACAATGTAAGAAGTCTGTAATTGGTTCCTAGGCAGGGGTTTCTGGGAAATGCAATCCGATTGGAAACAATCAGAGTGGTGATGGAGCACTCTGGTGGTGATGTGGAGGAATGACAGGCCCGTGTACGTTTTGATAGTTTGTTTTTCAATTTGAAATGAAATAAGCAGAAATGAGAAAACAGTCGTTTTTTCGTTTTTTCTTCATTTATTAAAAAAAAACGAAAAAACAAGATTTTGGCCCGAATTTTTTTTTTTTTCACGGGTAGAAAACGGATAAACGACTTCAAAATTAGTTTCCCCCTTGTGGGCGGTCATGACACGCCCCTTTCCGCCAATTGGTCAGCCAAATCTGAGCCCGTGACGTCATCCTCAGTTCCTTAAACAAAATAATAGTCCTCTGCTGCTGTACGGGGCAGGTCCTAGATCAGCCTTTCTTCTGTGCAACCTAACACGTTTTGCAGAAATATTTATTTCAGAAATTTTAATCAGCACCCAGCCTGTTGTATTTAGCTGTGCAAATTTAAATCTGTATGGTGAAGCAGCGCATAGACACAGAAAGGTTGAGAAGCACAGATTTTAAAAAAAATAAAAAATAGACGTAGGGGGGTCCCCCAGATTTCTTTTTAGTAAAAAAATAATGATGACAAATCTGTTTAAGCTCACGCAGTTAGGATACGGTACATTTCGTTAATTAATTATTTACAGTCACTCATGTGACTGAAGTCTGTTTTTAGGCTGTCAAAATGTAAATGCCTCTATCAGGGTCGGCGCCAGAGTGCACAAAGTGAGGGGGCATGCATTATTTTTATTTTATTTTTTTTTGGGGG